>NC_044985.1:72943937-73130758 GCF_008728515.1 Papio anubis | reverse complement strand
CTTCTTCTTTCCCACCATCCCTCTCCTTCTTTCCCCACCATCCCTCTTCTGCTTTCCCACCATCCCTCTCCTTTCCCCACCATCCCTCTTCTTCTTTCCCACCCTCCTTCTTCTTTCCCACCCTCCCTCTTCTTCTTTCCCACCATCTCTCTTCTTCTTTCCCACCCTCCTTCTTCTTTCCCACCATCCCTCTTCTTCTTTCCCACCATCTCTCTTCTTCTTTCCCACCCTCCCTCTTCTTTCCCACCATCCCTCTTCTTCTTTTCCACAATCTCTCTTCTTCTTTCCCCACCCTTCCTTTTCTTTTGTCCCCTTTCCCTGTGATAAATACCATCAAATGGGATTGCTGGGTCAAATCATAAGTATATGTTTAACTATTTAAGAAACTGCCAAACTGTTTTTCCTACTTTCTCTACCTTCTTTTCCCCGCCTCCCTTTTTCTTTCCCCACCGTCCCCCTCCTACTCCCATTCATCTTGCCACCATCTTTTCGCTACTGTTATCTCATCACCCTGCTCTCCCCAGGATTTCCCCCGCCTCACGCCCACTGTTTTCTTCTTTCTCCCAACCTGCCCCACCTGATCCAGCTCTCCCCTGCACCTCCCTTTCCTGCCTGGCTCCTGCCTTCTACCACTCTTCCTCACTCCCGCTAGCGCCTCCTTGTCTCCTCCCCACCCCCATCTTCTTCCCGCCCTCGCTCCGGTCTCCACCCTCCCCCACCTCAGCTCCCCACGTCTTGCTCCCTTCTCTTCTTCCCACGGACTTCTGTCCTGGCTCCCGTCTCTTCTTCCGACGGGCTTCTCATTCTCTCTCCTCCACCCCTTCTTGGGGAAAGAAGAACTTGGGGAGAAGAGCTTGGGGAAAGAAGATGGTGGAAGAAAAAAAGATAGTAGGGAACCTAACTTATGGAGATGGAGTTGGGAAGAAGACCTTGGGGGTGAGAAGGACAGATTGTGGGAGGAGACAGCGGGATGTGGGAAGAGAAGGGGAGAAGGACTTGGAGAGAGAGGGAGTGGAGAAAGAAGACAGTGGGGAGAAGGACTTGGGGAAAAAAAGACGGCAGACAGGAAGAAGAGGGTAGGGAGCAAAAACAGTGCTGAGAACTTGAGGAGAGGAGGTGGGGAAAGAAGACTGCGATGTGGAAAGAAGACCATCATGGGGAAAGAAGACAGTGGGGAGAAGAACTTGTAGGGAGGGAGTGGGGAAAGATGGTGGGCAAAAAGGAAGGTGGGAAGAAAAGCTTGGGGAGAGGACGGTGGAGAAGGGAGGAAGACTGGAAAGAAAGAGTGGGGAAAAAACTTGGGGCAAGGGAATGGGGAAAGAAAAGGTAATGGGGTGGAAAAAAGATGGCGGACAAAAAAAAACAGGAGGGAAAGAAGATGGTGGGGATAGATGACGGTGGGGAAAAACGATGGGAGAAGAACTTGAGAAGGCAGCATGAGGAGAGGGAGTGGGGAAAGATAATGGGGAAAGAAGATGGTAGGGAGGAGAACTTGCAGTGAGGGAGTGGGGAAAGAAAAAGGTGGAGAGGAAGTGGGGAAAAAAGATGGCGGGAGAAAGAAGAGGGTGGGGAGAAAAGAGTGGGTGGGAGAAAAACTTGAGAGGAGGTGGGGAAAGAAGGAAGAAAGAGGAGAAGAACTTTGGAGAGTAAGTGGGGAAAGAAGATGGTGAGGAAAGAGGAAGGTGGGGAGAAGAGCTTGTGGGGAGAGGCTGGTGGGGAAGGAAGGAAGACTGGAATATTTTAATAAGTGACTTGAAGCTTTTTTTTTTTTTTTAAATCCAACATTTGGTTATCTTAGGGTTGTCATCTGTTGATTCCCTTTCTCTTGAGAGTTGTTAAAGTTTTTCTGGTTCTGTTTTTTTGTGTTGAGTAATTTAGGATTGTGTCCTGGGTATTAAGATATCCTGGGTCCTGTTAAAATCCCTAAAGCCTTGACCATGCTAATTGTATTCAGTTTCATACATGAAAAGCTCAGAGGAAAGCCCAATATTTCATGATTTAAAGGATCCCTTTCTCCAGCTTCTTTCTCTTTGATATTCTACATTTTTCAGTTTCAGTGGTTCCCTTCTTGGGTCTCTTGTTAGAAAGCCCGGGCTTTTTCTCCTTGACATTGTTACCTACTTTTCCATAGCTGAACCTAAGTTGAGGCAAAGTAGTATGGGCAGAGAACATATGTGGCCACCACTGTTTTCCCTGCCCCACATTGCTTTTGCTGTTGAGTGAGCACAGCTTCACTATTGGATCTCACTTGGAGTGGAACCACGAGATTCCAAAGAGCTCATTTCACACACTACCAGGTGGAGGTAGAGCTGCTTCATTTTTGGTACTTGCTACCAGGTCTTTCTTGGAGTCTTCATCTTCCTACCCAGTCCACCCACTCTATCCACTGTTTAGAGACTTCTGTTTCTCTTATGTTTTGTTTAGGATTTTCAGCCATAATTAGTGGGGAGGAAAAGGTGGAGGGTTCTGGTTCCGTTTTGACAGAAACTCAGAGTCTCTAGCTTAACTTCCTTACTCTTTCTTTCTCTCTCTCTCACTCTCTCTCTCTCTTTCTTTCTTTTTGAGACAAGGTCTTGCGCTGTTGCTCAGGCTAGAGCACAGTGGCATGATCATAGCTCACTGCAGCCTCAATATCCTGGGCTCAAGGGATCCTCCTGCCTCACCCTCCCAAGTAGCTGGGGCTGCAGGTGCATGGCACCATGCCAAGGTAATTTAAAAAATTTTATTTTGTAAAGGCAAGGTCTCTTTATCTTCCCCAGGCTGGTTTTGAACTCTTGGCTTCAAGTGACCTTCCTGTTTCGCTTCCCGAAGTGCTAGGAGGCACAGCCACCACACCTGGCCTTGGTTAACCTTTCAGCAGGATAAGTCTGATTCTGACTGATGGGGGGACAAGGAATCAAAACTTGGAGACCAGTTAGGAGCCTTTTGAAGTGGTACAGTTGAAAGATGATGGTGGCTTAGACTAAGGCAATAAGGGTGGTCAGAAATGTTCGAATGATGCGTATATTTTGAAGGTAGAACAAATAGTATTTTCTGATAAATCAAATTCAAATACTGTATGTAAGAGGATAGGTGGCAAGATGACTCCAGGGTTTAGACCTAAGTTTGAAGGTTGAAATTACCATGCATGGAGATTGGGAAGACTATGGAAGAACAGAAGAGGGAGTGAGACTACTAGGAACTGGGTGTGAGCTTCTTATTACAGGACATTCAAATGGAAATGTAGTTAGTTAGATATTCTGTTGGAATCTAGAGTACAGGTCTTTGCTGGAGATATAAATTTAGGAGTCATTGGTGAGATGATACTTGGTGAGGTCAACAATGAAGTGAGTGTGTATAGAAAATAGAGGAAGTCTAAGGACTGAGTCTGACAGTTTAATATTTAGAGGTCAGGAAGATGAGAAGGAAACCAGCAAATGGCCAGAAAACCAGGAGAATATGGTACCATAAAAGCAAGGAGAGGCTGGACACAGTGGCTTGTGGCTCCTGCCTGTAATCCCAGCACTTTGGGCGGCCAAGGTGGCCAGATTGGTTGAACCTGGGAGTTCAAGACCAGCCTGGGCAACATAGCGAAATGATATCTCTACAAAAAATACAAATAATTAGCTGGGCATGATGGTACATGCCTATAGTACCAGCTGCTTGGGAGATTGAGATGGGAGGATTGGTTGAACCCAGGATGTTGAGGCTGTAGGGAGCTTTGATCATGCCATTGCACTGCAGCCTATGTGACAGAGTGAGACCCTGTCTCAAACAAACGAAAACAAACAAACAAACAAAAAGCCGAAACTCAAGGAGAGAAAATATTTCAAGGGTGTAGAACTCATTTTTTTTTTGTCAACTCATACTGATAGATTAAGTAACAAAAACACAAAAAATTGATCCTTGCACTTAGCAATATGGAAGTGTTTGGGGATCTTCATAAAAGCAGTTTCAGCAGAATGATGGAAGTGAAAATTTAATCTGAATGAGGTCAAGAGAGAATAGAGGAGCAAAGTTAGAGACAGCAAGAAGCATAGGAGGTTTGCTACGTAGAGAAAAAAATAATATGATAGCTGGAGGGTAACTGATGCCAAGAGGCAAGGTTTTTTTTTTTTTTTTTTCCTGATGTAGTGACTAGCAGATAGTGGGTGGAAGGAAAGGACACAGGAGAAAGAGAAAACTTGACAATGTGAAAAAGTAAGGAAAGAATTGTCAGATCAATTATACACATACTCTGTAGCATTGCACTCTGTTTTAAATTATGCTTTGCAGATATTTATTTTTATTTTTTTACAAATTAAAAGTTTGTGGCATCCCTGCATGAACAAGTCTATTGGTTAAATTTGTTTTAAATTTTGTATTATTATACTTTTAAGTTCTACGGTACATGTACACAACATGCAGGTTTGTTACATAGGTATACATGTGCCATGTTGGTTTGCTGCACCCATCAACTGGTCATTTACATTAGGTATTTCTCCTAATGCTACCCCTCCCCCAGGTCACCACTCCCAAACAGGCCCTGGTGTGTGATGTTCCCTGCCCTGTGTCCAAGTGTTCTCATTGTTCATTTCCCACCTGTGAGTGAGAACATGTGATGTTTGGTTTTCTGTCTTTGTGATAGTTTGCCGAGAATGATGGTTTCCAGTTTCATCCATGTCCCCACAAAGGACATGAACTCATCCTTTTTTATGGCTGCATACTATTCCATGGTGTATATGTGCCACGTTTTCTTAATCCAGTCTATCATTGATGGACATTTGGGTTGGTTCCAAGTCTTTGCTATTGTGAATAGTGCCGCAGTAAACATACATGTGCATATGTCTTTATAGTAGCATGATTTATAATCCTTTGGGTATATACCCAGTCGTAGGATGCTGGGTCAAATGGTATTTCTAGTTCTAGATCCTTGAGGAATCGCCACACTGTCTTCCACAATGGTTGAATGAATTTACACTCCAACCAACAGCATGAAAGCATTCCTATTTCTTCCCATCCTCTCCAGCATCTGTTGTTTCCTAACTTTTTAATGATCGCCATTCTAACTGGCTTGAGATTGTATCTCATTGTGGTTTTGATTTGCATTTCTCTTATGACCAGTGTTGATGAGCATTTTTTGATGTGTCTGTTGGCTGCATAAGTATCTTCTTTTGAGAAGTGTCTGTTCATATCCTTTGTCCACTTTTTGATGGGGTTGTTTTTTTCTTGCAAATTTGTTTGAGTTCTTTGCAGATTCTGGATATTAGCCCTTTGTCAGATGGGTAGATTGCAAAAATGTTCTCTCATTCTGCAGGTTGCCTGTTCACTCTGATGGTAGTTTCTTTTGCTGTACAGAAGCTCTTTAGTTTAATTAGATCCCATTTGTCTATTTTGGCTTTTGTTGCCATTGCTTTTGGTGTTTTAGTCATCAGTCCTTGTCCATATCTATGTCCTGAATGGTATTGCCTAGGTTTTCTTCTAGTGTTTTTATGGTTTTAGGTCTAACATTTAAGTCTTTAATCCATCTTGAGTTAATTTTTGTATAAGGTGTTAGGAAGGGATGCAGTTTCAGCTTTCTACATATGGCTAGCCAGTTTTTCCAGCATCATTTTTTAAATAGGGAATCCTTTCCCCATTTCTTGTTTCTGTCAGATTTGTCAAAGATCTGATGGTTGTAGACATGTGGTGTTATTTCTGAGGCCTCTGTTCTATTCCATTGGTCTATATCTCTGTTTTGGTACCAGTACCATGCTGTTTGGTTACTGTAGCCTTGTAGTATAGTTTGAAGTCAGGTAGCATGATGCTTCCAGCTTTGTTCTTTTTGCTTAGGATTGTCTTGGCAATGGGGGGTCATTTTTGGTTCCATATGAACTTTAAAGTAGTTTTTTTTCCCCAATTCTGTGAAGAAAGTCATTGGTAGCTTGATGGGGATGGCATTGAATCTGTAAGTTACCTTGGGCAGTATGGCCATTTTCACAATATTGATTCTTCTTATCCATGAGCATGAACTGTTTTTCTATTTGTTTGTGTCCTCTTTTATTTTGTTGAGCAGTGATTTGTAGTTCTCCTTGAAGAGGTCCTTCACATCCCTTATAAGTTGGACTCCTAGGTATTTTATTCTCTTTGTAGCAATTGTGAATGGGAGTTCACTCATGATTTGGTTCTCTGTTTGTCTGTTATTGGTGTATAGGAATGCTTGTGATTTTTGCACATTGATTTTGTATCCTGAGACTTTGCTGAATTTGCTTGATAAGCTTAAGGAGATTTTGGGCTGAGACGATGGGGTTTTCTAAATATACAATCATGTCATCTGCAAATTTGACTTCCTCTTTTCCTGATTGAATACCTTTATTTCCTTCTCTTGCCTGATTGCACTGACCAGAACTTCCAACACTATGTTGAATAGGAGTGGTGAAGAGAGGGCATCCTTTTAAAAATTTATTTATTTATTTTTTAGTATACTTTAAGTTCTAGGGTACATGTGCATAACGTGCAGGTTTGTTACGTATGTATACATGTGCCATGTTTGTGTGCTGTACCCATTAACTCATCATTTACATTAGGTATATCTCCTAATGCTATCCCTCCCCCCTCCCTTCACCTCACAACAGGCCCTGGTGTGTGATGATACCCATCCTGTGTCCAAGTGTTCTAATTGTTCAGTTCCCACCTCTGAGTGAGAACATGCGGTGTTTGGTTTTTTGTCCTTGCGATAGTGTGCTGAGAATGATGGTTTCCAGTTTCATCCATGTCCCTACAAAGGACATGAACTCATCATTTTTTATGGCTTCATAATATTCCATGGTGTATATGTGCCACCTTTTCTTAATTCAGTCTATCATTGTTGGATATTTGGGTTGGTTCCAGGTCTTTGCTATTGGGAATAGTACCGCAATAAACATACATGTGCATGTGTCTTTACAGCAGCATGATTTATAGAGAGAGGGCATCCTTGTCTTGTGCCAGTTTTCAAAGGGAATGCTTTTCCCATTCAGTATGATATTGGCTGTGGGTTTGTCATAAATAGCTCTTATTATTTTGAGATATATTCCATCAATATCTAGTTTATTGAGAGTTTTTAGCATGAAGGACTGTTAAATTTTTTCGAAGGCCTTTTCTGCCTCTATTGTGATAATCATGTGGTTTTTGTCATTGATTCTATTTATGTGATGGATTAAGTTTATTGATTTGTGTATGTTGAACCAGCCTTGCATGCCAGGGATGAAGCCAACTTGATCGTGGCAGATAAGCTTCTTGATGTGCTGCTGGATTTGGTTTGCCAGTATTTTATTGAGGATTTTTGCATTGATGTTCATCAGGGATATTGGTCTAAAAATTCTCTTTTTTTGTTGTGTATCTGCCAGGATTTGGTATCAGGATGATGCTGACCTCATAAAATAAGTTAGGGAGGATTTCCTCTTTTTCTATTGTTTGGAATAGTTTCAGAAGGAATGGTACCAACTCCTCCTTGTACCGCTGGTAGAATTCGGCTGTGTGTCCGTCTGGTCCTAGACTTTTTTTGGTTGGTAGGCTATTAATTATTGCCTCAATTTCAGAGCCTGCTATTGGTCTATTCAGGGATTCAGCTTCTTCCTGGTTTAGTCTTGGGAGAGTGTAAGTGTGCAGGAAATTATCCATTTCTTCTAGGTTTTCTAGTTTATTTGCGTAGAGGTGTTTATCGTATTCTCTGATGGTAGTTTGTATTTCTGTGGGGTCGGTGGTGATATCCCCTTTATCATTTTTTATTGCATCTATTTGATTCTTCTCTCTTTTCTTCTTTATTAGTCTTGCTAGTGGTCTGTCAATTTTGGTGATCTTTAAAAAAAACAAAAAACAGAAAACCAGCTCCTGGATTCATTGATTTTTTTGAAGTGTTTTTTGTGTCTCTGTCTCTTTCAGTTCTGCTCTGATCTTAGTTATTTCTTGTCTTCTGCTAGCTTTTGAATTTGTTTGTTCTTGCTTCTCTAGTTCTTTTAATTGTGATGTTAGGGTGTTGATTTTAGATCTTTCCTGCTTTCTCTTGTAGGCATTTAGTGCTACCAATTTACGTCTACACACTGCTTTAAGTGTGTCCCAGAGATTCTGGTACATTGTGTCTTTGTTCTCATTGGTTTCAAAGAACATCTTTATTTCTGCCTTCATTTCGTTTTTTACCCAGTAGTCATTCAGGAGTAGGCTGTTCATTTTCCATGTAGTTGAGCGGTTTTGATTGAGTTTCTTAATCCTGAGTTCTAATTTGATTGCACTGTGGTCTGAGAGACCATTTGTTGTGATTTCTGTTCTTTTACATTTGCTGAGGAGTGTGTTACTTCCAATTATGTGGTCAATTTTAGAATAAGTGCAATGTGGTGCTGAGAAGAATGTATATTCTGTTGATTTGGGGTGGAGAGTTCTGTAGATATTTATTAGGTCCACTTGATGCAGAGCTGAGTTCAATTCCTGGATATCCCGTTAACCTTCTGTCTCATTGATCTGTCTAATATTGAGAATGGGGTGTTAAAGTCTCCCATTATTATTGTGTGGGAGTCTAAGTCTCTTTGTAGGTCTCTAAGGACTTGCTTTATGAATCTGGGTGCTCCTGTATTGTGTGCATATATATTTAGGATAGTTAGCTCTTCTTGTTGAATTGATCCCTTTACCATTATGTAATGACCATTTTTGTCTCTTTTAATCTTTGTCGGTTTAAAGTCTGTTTTATCAGAGACTGGGATTGCAACCCCTGCTTTTTTGCTTTCCATTTACTTGGTAGGTCTCCCTCCATCCCTTTATTTTGAGCCTATGTGTGTCTCTGTATGTGAGATGGGTCTCCTGAATATAGCACACTGATGAGTCTTGACTCTTTATTCAATTTGCCAGTATGTGTCTTTTAATTGGGGTATTTAGCCCATTTGCATTTAAGGTTAATATTGTTATGTGTGAAGTTTATCCTATCATTATGATGTTAGCTGGTTATTTTGCCTGTTAATTGATGCAGTTTCTTCCTAGCATTGATGGTTTTTACAATTTGGCATGTTTTGCAGTGGCTGGTACTGGTTTAGCTCTTCTTTTAGGAGCAGTTTTAAGGCAGGTCTGGTGGTGACAGAATCTCTCAGCATTTGCTTGTTGGTAAAAGATTTTATTTCTCCTTCACTTATGAAGCTTAGTTTGGCTGGATATGAAATTCTGGTTTGAAAATTCTTTTCTTTAAGAATGTTGAATATTGTCGCCTACTCTCTTCTGGCTTGTAGGGTTTCTTCCGAGGTGTCTGCTGTTAATCTGATGGACTTCCCTTTGTCGGTAACTGGAACTTTCTCTCTGGCTGCTCTTAACATTTTTTCCTTCATTTCCACCTTGGTGAATCTGACAATTATGTGTCTTGGGGTTGCTCTTCTTGAGGAGTATCTTTGTGGTGTTCTCTGTATTTCCTGAATTTGAATGTTGGCCTGCCTTGCTAGGTTGGGGAAGTTCTCCTGGATAATGTCCTGAAGAGTGCTTTCCAACTTGGTTCCATTCTCTCCATCACTTTCAGGTACACCAATCAAACCTAGATTTCATCTTTTCACATAGTCCCATATTTCTTGGAGGCTTTGTTTGTTTCTTTTTACTCTTTTTTCTCTAACCTTGTCTTCTTGCTTTATTTCATTAATTTGATCTTCAATCACTGATACCCTTTCTTCCACTTGATTGAATCAGCTATTGAAGCTTGTGCATGCGTCACGAAGTTCTTGTGCCATGGTTTTCAGCTCTATCCGGTCATTTAAAGTCTTCTCTACACTGTTTATTCTAGTTAGCCATTCATCTAACCTTTTTTCAAGGTTTTTAGCTTTTTTTGTGTGATGGGTTAGAACATGCTCTTTTAGCTTGGAGAATTGTGTTATTACTGACCTCCTGAAGCCTACTTCTGTGAACTCTGATATCAAAGTCATTCTCTGTCCAGCTTTGTTCTGTTGCTGGTGAGGAACTGCGATCCTTTGGAGGAGAAGAGGCACTCTAGGTTTTTAGAATTTTCAGCTCTTGTTTCTCTCCATCTTTGTGATTTTATCTACCTTTGGTCCTTGATGTTGGTGACCTACAGATGGGGTTTTGGTGTAGATATCCTTTTTGTTGATGTTGATGCTATTCCTTTCTGTTTGTTAGTTTTCCTCCTAACAGTCAGGTCCCTCAGCTGTAGGTCTGTTGGAGTTTGCTGGAGGTCCACTCCAGACCCTATGCGCCTGGGTATCACCAGTAGAGCCTGCAGAACAGCAAATATTGCAGAATAGCAAATATTACTCCCTGATCCTTCCTCTGGAAGCTTTGTCTCAGAGAGGCGCCTGCCTATATGACGTGTCTGTCGGCCCCTACTGGGAGGTGTCTCCCAGTTAGTCTACACAGGGATCAGGGACCCACTTGAGGAGGCAGTCTGTCTGTTCTCATTGCTCAAACGCCATGCTGGGAGAACCACTGCTCTCTTTAGAGCTGCCAGACTGCAGAAGTTGTCTGCTGCCTTTTGTTCAGCTATGCCCTGCCCACAGAAGTGGAGTGTATAGCGGCTGTAGGCCTGGCTGAGCTTTGGTGGGCTCCGCCCAGTTCAAGCTTTCTAGCTGCTTTGTTTACCTACTGAAGCCTCAGCAATGGAGGACGCCCCTCCCCCAGCCAGGCTGCTGCCTTGCAGTTTGATCTCAGACTTCTGCGCTGGCAGTGAGCAATGCTCCGTAGGTGTGGGACCCACTGAGCCAGGCACTGGAGAGAATCTTCTTGTCTGTCAGTTGCTAAGACCTTGGGAAAAGCACAGTATTTAGGTGGGAATGTCCCCTTTTTCCAAGTACAGTCTGTCATGGCTTCCCTTAGCTAGGAAACGGAAATCCCCTGACCTCTTGCGCTTCCTGGGTGAGGCGACCTCAGGCCCTAACATCTTTGTCAGTCCTGGGGATCTTTTCCTCTTACTCATGTAGCTGGATCTCCTTTTAGTTTAGCTTCCTTTGTTTCACACCTCTTCTTTTGAACCCCTCCATTGGATGAGTATCTATGTCTCAACTCAATTGTGAATAGGAATAGTTTTTTTTTCTGTAGGACTTAAGAGTCTTGTGCAAGTTGTGGTATTTCTGGATAATCAAGATATTCCGTAAACGTTCTTGGACAAGAGAATTGGGAGGTAGGTGCAGTGCAAGGGAGAGGAGTTGGCCTAACTCCACTAACATGCTGTGGCCCATGTTTTACTTCTTGGAGAGCAACTTCAAAGCAAATCTGTCAATGCCAGTAAATACATTAAAGAACTAGTTGTGGGGGAGAGTTAGTAAAGCATTAGTAGACTTTTCCTTTTATACCTTAAGAATGTGACCTTTAGTTAATTTTCTCTCTGTTCTACTAGAAATCAGATGAAGATAGAATTTCAACTATGTTACAGTCAGTATTGCCTACAGTAATATTATCCCTGAATGATAAATTGCAACAAAACAAGGAGGAATTATAAATGCCCCATAAATACCTGAAGAATAATGTCAACTATGTTACAGTCAATATTGCCTATGGTAATATTATCCCTGATTGATACACTGCAACTAAACAAAGAGGAGTTACAAATGTCTCATAAATACCTGATGAGAGTGCTGTAATTTGGGCTTTCCTGAGTGTGTTAACTCATGTAATTGGGTGTGTTTCTCATGTGAATCCTGGAACCCTGTGGAGTTGTTACAAGAGATATAATGTCTTGTGGGACATGAGACTCTTAAGTAGGGCAACCCCTGAACCTGCCAGATGAGAAGTAAATGAAATAAGCAATGAAGGTGAAACTGAAGTTATACTTTTAAATTCTCATACCTCCAGGCATCATCTTAGAGTCACCCTTCTTTGGAAACCACTGTCTCGGAGAAATCCCTCCAAGACACAGGTAATTAGAGAGGGTATGTGAACCAAGGAGCCAATCAAATTCTCCCACATAAGAATTTGGGACACAGAAGATGAAGCTGAGGACCACAAGGATTTAGATACTGATGCTGTAAGTTATGTTTCTTTTTTTTTTTTTTTTTCAAATTTAACACTTTTTAAAAATTGACAGATAAAATTATATGTATTTATTGTGTACACTGCGATGACTTGAAGCACATGTACCTTCTGGAGTGGTTAAATCTACCTAATTAATATATAGGTATCAACTCACACGGTTATCATTTTTGTGTTAAGAACACTTAACATTCACTCTCCTAGCATTCCTCGAGAGTACAACATATTGCTATTTATTATGTTCCCCATGCTGTACAGTAGCCCTCTTGAATTTATTCTTCCTGTCTGATTGTAATTTTGTGTGCTTTGACCAAAATCTCCCTAACCACTACTCCCACAATCACCACAGCCTCTGGTAACCACCATTCTACTTCCTATTTTTTGACATCGACTTTTTAAGTTGCCTCATTATGAGTAAGATCATGTGGTATATTTGTTCATTCTTGCACTGCTATAAAGAAATAACTGGTCCTGGATAATTTATAAAGAAAATAGGTTTAATTGGCTCATGGTTCTGCAGGCTGTACAAGAAGCATAATTCTGGCACCTGCTCAGCTTCTGGGGAGGCCTCAGGAAACTTGCAATCATGGCAGAAGGCAAAGGGAGAGTGAGACATCTTACATGGCAAAAGCAGGAGTGACAGATAGGGGAGGTGCTTCATACTTTTTTTTTTTTCAGACGGAGTCTCACTCTGTCACTGTTGTGCAGTGGCACAGTCTTGGCTCACTGCAACCTCTGCCTCCTGGGTTCACGCAATTCTCCTGCCTCAGCCTCCCAAGTAGCTGGGACTACAGGTGCATGCCACAACATCCAGCTAATTTTTGTACTTTTAGTAGAGATGGGATTTCACTATGTTGGCCAGGCTGGTCTCGAACTCCTGACCTCATGATCCACCTGCCTTGGCCTCCCAAAGTTCTAGGATTACAGGCCACCTTGCCTGGCCCACACTTTTAAACAACCAGATCTCATGAGAACTCTATAATGAGAACAGCACTAGGGGTATAGGGCTCAATAATTCATGAGAAACCACCCCCATGATTCAATCACCTTCTACCTCAAGCATTGAGGATTACATTTCAACATGAGATTTGGACAGGGACACACACCAAACCATATCATTTCACCCTGCCCCTTCCCAAATCTCTTGCCCCTCTCACATTTCAAAATACAATCATGCCTTCTCAACAATGACCCAAAGTCTTAACTCAGTCTACCATTAACTCAGAAGTCCACAGTCCAAGGTCTCCTCTGAGGCAAGACTAGTCTCTTCTGCCTATGAGCCTGTAGAATAAAAAAACAAGCTAGTTTCTTTCAAGATACAATGAGGGTAGAGGCGTTGGGTAAATGCTTTCATTCCAAATATAAGAAATTGGCCAAAACCAGGGCACTACAGGCCCTGTGCAAGTCTGAAACTCAGCAGGGCAGGCATTGGGTAATTACTTCTATTCCAAAGGAGAAATCAGCCAAAGAAAGGGTCTACAGGCCTGTGCAAGTCTGAAACCCAGCAGGGGTTTGTGAGCTTAAAGTAATTAAATATTAAAGCTGCAAAATAATATCTTTTGACTCGTTGTCCCACACTCAGGGCATGCTGGTGCAAAAGGTGGGCTCCCAAAGCCTTGGGAAGTTCTGCCCCGATGGCTTTGCAGGATTCACCCACTGTGGCTGCTCTCGTGGACTGGCATTGAATGTCTGTGGCTTTTCCAGATGCATGGTATAAGCTGTTGGTGGAGCTACAATTCTGGGGTCTGAAGGATGGTGGTCCTCTTCTCATAGCTCCAGTAGGCAGTGCCCCATTGGGGAGTGGGGCACTGTGAAAATGTGAGGCTCCAACCCCACATTTTCCCTCTGCATTGTCCTAGTAAAGGGTCTCCGTGAGGGCTCTGCCCCTGCAGCTGGCTTCTGCCTGGACATTCAGGCTATTCCACATGTTTTCTAAAATCTAGGCAGAGGCTCCCAAGCCTCAACTCTTGCCCTCTCTGCACCTACAGGTTTAACACCACGTGTAAGCTGTAAAGCTTACACCCTCTGAAGCAGCAGCCTGAGGTGTACCTGAGCCCCTTTGAGCTACAGCTGGAGTGGCTAGGATGTAGGGAACAGTTTCCTGAGGCTGCGTGGGGCAGAGGGACTCTGGGCCTGGCCCAATAAACCATTCTTCCCTCCTAGACATCTGGACCTGTGATGGGAGGGCTGTCACGAGGGTCTCTGAAATGCCTTTGAGGTGTTTCCCCCATTGTCTTGGCTATCAGTACTTGCCTTCCTTTTAGTTATGCAAATTTCTGCAGGCTGCTTGAATTCTTCCCCTGAAAATGGGCTTTTCTTTTGAACTACATGTCAAGGCTGCAAATTTTCCAAACTTTTACACTTTGCTTCCCTTTTAGATATAAGTTCAAGTTTTAGGTCATTTCTTTGCTCATGCATAGAAGCATAGGTTGTTAGAAGTACCCAGCTCACATCTTGAATGTTTTGCTGCTTAGAAATTTCTTCTGCCAGAAACACTAAATCATCCCTCTTAAGTTCAAAGTTCCACACATCCTTAGAGCAGGGCACAATACAGCCAGATTCTTTGCAAAGCATAGCAAAAGTGACCTTTACTGAAGTTTATGAACCCTGAAAATGTGAGACAGGTCTCAGTTAACTTAGTTTATTTTGCCAAGGTTGGGGACACATTCTCTCGACACGGCCTCAGGAGGTCCTGATGACATGTGCCCAAGGTGGTTAGAGCACAGTTTGGCTTTATACATTTTAGGGAGACATGAGACATAATCAACATATGTAAGATGAACAGTGGTTCTGTCTGAAAAGATGGGAAAACTCGAAGCAAAGATGGTAAGACTTTAAGAAGGGAGGGGGCTTCCAGGTCACAGGCAGATAAGAGACAAATGGTTGCTTTTTTTTTTGAGTTTCTGATTAGCCTCTCCAAAGGATGCAATTAGAAATGCATTTATCTCAGTGAGCAGAGGGGTGACTTTGAATAGAATGGGAGGCAGGTTGCCCCTAAGCAGTTCCCAGCTTCACTTTTCCCTTTAGCTCAGTAAAGTCCTAATTTCTATCTGAGACCTCCTCAGTCTGGACGTCCTTGTCCATATCACTACCAGCATTTGGGTCATAACAACTTATCAAGTCTCTAGGAGGTTCCAAACTTTCCCTTGTCTTCCTGTCTTCTTCTGAGCCTTCCAACTCTTCCAGCCTGCCCATTACCCAGTTTCAAAGTGACTTCCACATTATCAGGTATCTTTGTAGCAATGCCTCACTCCTGAGTACCAATTTTCTGTATTTACTGCTATAAGGAAGTATCTCAGACTGGGTGATTTATAAAGAAATAAGGTTTAATTGGCTCAGGGTTCTTCCACACTCTATTCAGGAAGCATAATTCTGGCATCTGCTCAGATTCTGGGGAGGCCTCAGGAAATGTGCAATTATAGCAGAAGGCAAAGGCGGAATGAGGCATCTTACATGGCAGGAGCAGGACCAAGAATGGGAAGGAGGTGCTACATACTTTTAAACAACTGGATCCCATGAGAGCTCTGTTCTGGTAATAACTAGATCTCATGAGGACTCTGTTACGAGAACAGCACCAGGGGGATGGTGCTAAACCATTCATGAGAAACTGCCCCCGTGATTCAAGCACCTCCCACAAGGCCCAACCATTAGCACTGGGGATTACATTTCAACATAAGATTGGGGTGGGCACACAGATTCAAATTGTATCATGTGGTATTTGTCTTTCTGCACCTGTTTTATTTCGCTTTGCATAATGTCCTAAACACGTGTTGTTACAAATGACAGAATTTCATTCTTATTTTGTGGCTGAATAGTATTTCATTGTGCATATATACCACTTTAAAAAATTCTATTCATCTGTTTATAGATACTTAGATTGATTCAATATCTTAGCTATTGTGAATATGTTGCTTGCAATAAACATGAGAGTGCAGATATCTCTTTGACATATTGATTTCATTTTCGTTGGATATATACTCAGTAGTGGGATTGCTCGATCATATAGTAGTTTCATTTTTTAATTTTTTGAGGAAACTCCATATTGTTTTCTATAATGGTTGTATTAATTTGCATTCCCACCAAGAGTGTGCAAGAGTTCTCTTTTCTTCACATCTTTGCCAATTTTGTTATCTTTTGTCTTTTCGATAATAGTCATTCTAACAGAAGTGAGATGATACCTCCTTGTGGTTTTGCACATGCTCTGAGATGTGTCTAATTTCCTTCTTTGCATGAGTATATCCATTTTTCCCAATACAATTTATTGAAGAGACTGTCCTTTCCCCACTGTTTTTAGTTTGTCAAAAATAAGTTGGCTGCAAATGAGTAGATTTATTTCTGGGCTATTTTGTTCCATTGGTATATATGTCTGTTTTTATGTTAGTATCATGGCTGCTGGGTTACTAGAACTTTTCAGTGTATCTTGAAGTCAGGTAGTGTGATGCCTCTAGCTTTGGTCTTTTTGCTCAAGATTATTTTGGCTAATTGGGTCTTTTTTTGTTCCACACAAATTTTAGAATGTTTTTTCTCTTTATGTAAAGAATGCCATTGCTATTTTGATAAAGATTGCATTGAATATATTTGGGTAGTGTGGACATTGTAACAATATTAGTTATTTCAGTCCATTTATCTCATAAATGTTTTATGATTTTCAGTGTAGATTTCTTTCATCTCCATGGTTAAATTTATTTCTAAGTATTTTGTTTCTTTTGTAGCTAGTATAAGTGGAATTGTTTTCTTGATTTCCCTTTCAAGTAGATTGCTGAAGTACCACTGACTTTTGTGTATTGATTTTGTATCCTGCATCTTTACTGAATTTGTTTATTAGTTCTAACAATTATTTGGAGGGTTTTTAATTTTTTTAAAAAAGTACATAAAATCATATCATCTGAAAATAAAGACAACTTCTTCCTTACCAATTTGGATGGCTTTTATTTCTTTAGTTTGCCTAACTGCTCTTGTTAGGACTTCCAGTACTATGTTGAATAAAAGTGGTGAAAATAAGCATGTTTATCTTGTTCCAGGTATTAAAAAAAAGTTTAATTTTTCTCCATTGGATATTCTGTTAGCTATGGCCTTTAATGTGGAATGGTACATTTCTTTTGTACCTAATTTATTCAGTTTTTTAATCATTAAAATATGTTAAATTTTGTCAAATGCTTTTCTGAATATATTGAAATGATATAATTTTGTCTTTCATTCTGCTAATGTAGTATACTACATTTATTGATTTGCATACGTTGAATCATCCTTGCATTTCTGGGATGAATCCCACGTGATCATGGTGAATGATCTTTTTAAGATACTATTTAATTTGGTTTACTAGTAGTTTGTTGAGCATTTTTGCATCTATGTTGCTCAAGGATATTGGCCTGTAGCTTTTTTTTTTCCCCCACATCCGATTTGGTATGCTAGTCTTATAAAATACATTTAGTAGTATTCCCTCCTCTCCAATTTTTTTGGATGAGTTTGAGAAGGATTGGTAGTAGTTACTCTTTAAATGTTTGGTAGAATTTAGCAGTGAAGTCACCAGGTCCTGGGTTTTTCTTTGATAGGAGACATTTTATTACAAATTCATCACCTTTCTTGTTATTGATCTGTTTAGAATTTCCTTTTCTTTATAGTTAAATCTTGTGTATGTCAAGGAATTTATCCATTTCCTATATGTTACACAATTTGTTGGCATGTAATTGTTCATAATAGTCTCTTATTGTCCTTTGTATTTATGTGTTATCCAGTGTGATATTTTTGGTTTCATTTCTAATTTTATTTATTTTTGTTTTATTCTCTTTTTTCCTTAGTTTAGGTAAATGTTTTTTCTAATCTTTTCAAAATACTAACTCTTCATTAAAAAAATTTCCTATTATTTTCCTAGTTTCTATTTCATTTATTTCTTTTCTGATCTTTGTTATTTCCTTCTTTCTACTAAATTTGGACTTAATTTGTTTCTATTTTTGTAGTTTCTTAAGGTGCAATGTTAGGTAGTTTATTTGAAATTTTTATTTTTTGATGTAGGCACTTAATGCTGAGAAACTTCCCTCTTAAAACTGCTTTTGTTATATCCCATAGCTTTTGATATTGTGTTTTCATTTCCATTTGTCTCGAGATATGTTTTAATGTTCCTTTTAATTTCGTCATTGACCCATTTGTTGTTTAGCAATATGTTTTTAAATATCCATTTTTTTGGGGTGAATTTCCTTTTCTTTCTTTTTTTTTTTTGAGATGGAGTTTCACTCGTGTTGCCCAGGCTGGAGTGCAATGGCACGATCTTGGCTCACCGCAACCTCCGCCTCCCAGGTTGAAGCAATTCTCTTGCCTCAGCCACCCAAGTAGCTGGGATTATAGGCGTGTGCCATCATGCCTGGCTAACTTTTGTATTTTTAGTAGAGATGGGGTTTTACCATGTTGGTCAGGCTGGTCTCGAACTCCTGACCTCGTGATTCGCCTGTGTTGGCTTCCCAAAGTGCTGGGATTACAGGCATGAGACACCGCGCCCAGTCTTGGGTGAATTTTGTGAAGTTCCTCCTGTTATTGACTTCTAATTTTATACCAGGTGGTCAGAAAAAATACTTGATGTGATTTCAATCTTATTGAATTTAAAACTTGTTTTGTGGCCTAACACATGATTTATACTGGAGAGTGCTCCATGTGCCGTTGAGAGAATGTGTGTTCTGCGTATGTCCTTTAGGTTCAGTTGGTCTAAATAGTAGTTTAAGTACTATGCTTTCTTATTGATTTCCTGTCTGGATGATCTGTTCATTGCTAAAAGCGGGGTATTGAAGTCTTTGAGTTTACAAATTATTTCTTGTGCTTGATCAATTCTGCTGTTTGAGCTCTTTATTATATTTTATATTTTGTTCATTGTAATTTAGTTCCAAAATTTCTGTTTCTTAAAATATTATTTCAATCTCTGTTGAATTTTTCATTCTGGTCACTTATTGTTTTGTTAATTTCTTTGAATTATCTCTCTATATTTTCCTAAAGTTTGCTAAGTTTCCTGAAAACAGTTATTATAAATGTTTTGTCGGCAGTTCATACATCTACAACTCTTTAGGGCCAGTCACTGGCACTTTATTTTTTCTCTCTGGTGTTGTCTTGTTTTCCTAAATGTTCTTGGTCATTGTGGCTATGTGATAATGTCTGCACATGGTAAAACCCCGTCTCTACTAAAAATACAAAAATTAGCCAGGCATGATGGCACGCAACTGTAATCCTAGCTACTCGGGAGGCTGAGGCAGAATTACTTGAACCTGGGAGGCAGAGGTACTTATTCCAGTAGGTACTTATTCCAGTCTTCATAGCCTGGATTTGTCTAAGAATGCCTTCCAATAGTAAGCCTGTCCAGAGATTCTGGGCAGATCATCTGGTCTGCCTGCTATTCTTGAGACCACTGTGGCCATTGCAGTCCTAGGGAGCATCATAAGCTTGGACTACTATGGCTGGCACAATGCCAGACTGGAATCTTGTGGTTACTGAAGCTGATGTGGAGCTGGTGTGTGCCAGAAATCCTTAGTTACAGAGGCTGGTACATTGCTAAGGCATGTGTGAAACCTACAGCTGCTGAGGTCTACCTCCTGTATGCTACTGAGATTATTCAAGGCCCAAGGCCACTGTAGATGGTCAGTGGTGATGCGGACTGCAGATTGAGTCTGTCTTGCAGGAGCTATGGTTTCCACTTGGTCCCTGGGCAGTCACTGAGGCTTGGTCTGTGGGCACTGGCCTGGAGTCAGGGGCTGTGGGGGTCTGAGTGGTAGTGATTTTCACTGTGGTGGTCCCTGTGTTAGTGTCCATGGCAAATTCCTTTGCTTACTTCTCTCTGTTTCCCCCAAGCAGATGGTGGCTTTCACTGCACTGTGCTGCCTGGGGTTGGGGAAGAGGTGCTGCAGGTAACATAAAACTGTCTTTCCTACTCTCCTCAGTGTGTCTTTTCGTATTATTATTATGCTATAACCATGTACTGTGATCTCTCACCACTTTTCCTTAGCACTTGAGAAGGTAATTTCATGCATGGATAGTTGTTCAAATTAATGTTTTTTTGTGGGGTGATGATTGCGTGGAGAGTCCTGTTCTGCCATGTTACTCTTCCCTTTCCCTGCAAGTTATGTTTCTTAAGGTGAGGTTATTTGTGAGCAGGAGAGAGATAAGAAAGAAATATCCTAATTTAGTAGGTGTGTGGTGGGCCATGTGTTTATCTTTAAGTAAAGAGTATTAATACTTTAAAAAAATTGCGAGAAATAGAATGCTTATTGCCAAATTTAGCTTTTAAAATGATTCCTGGATTAGTGAGCTCTTTTGAAAATAAAGTGATTTATTAGTATAGTGATTATTCCACTGTTTTCTCTAATATTAAACAATAGCGTTATTTTAAGCAGAATATTTCAAATATATTTAAATTAAAGACAAGAACAATGCTTTATAAGGGAAGAATGTTTACTTTTAAAATGTTATTTTAGGTATCATTTGGTTGTAAGAAACAGAAATGTTCTTAATTGATGTTCTTAGATGAAAGGTGGCTAGGTAAAAAGATTTAGGAAATCTTATGGAAACAGACTGTAAAAAGTATAGCTGGGGCTGATGGAGGATGGGAACAGGAAAACCCTAAGGAATAGTCTTTCTGCCTTTGGAGTAGGCTGGTCAGTCACTGCCTCTACTGAGGGTCTGATTTCATCCATCTATCTTTGTGGCTTCTCTGATTTCATTCTTTTAAATTTATATTTTATTTTAATACTAAAATCTTGTATATTTTAGTGTAGACCTATTTATCTAATTTATACATATACAAATATACATATATTTGGGGGACATATAGTAAAATTATTTTTAAAACTGTTGGGATGCACAATTAAATGAGATTGGAGACTAGTTGCTTAAAATGATTGTGAATATGGAGAAGACTCCTGGCATCTATAATACAGTATTATTTTCATGCCTGTTTTTTACAGCAAATTGGCTCTCCAAAATACTGTGGGACTTTACCAAATTCTTGATTACGTGTCACTGATGTCTACTCTGTTTTTTTTCCTTATTCTTAAAATTTAATTATGTTTTCTAAGTAATTCATAATTCATAAAATCTGAATTAAATGAGTTCTCCATTATCCATTAATACTTGGAATCATGGAATCAAGAACTCAACATGCAGAATGGATGAATTGTTTGAAAATGAATTGTGTGACAGCATTAGCCAAAGTGAGAATTTCTCATATCTGTTTTTAAAGGTACTGGTAATTTCCCTCCCCTCCCCTCCCCTTCCCTCCCCTCCCCTCCCCTTCCCTCCCCTCCCCTTCCTTCTTTCCTTCTCTCTTTCCCTCTCTCTTTTCCCCTCCCTCCTCCCTCCCTCCTTCCCTCCCTCCCTCCCTCCCTCCCTTCCTTCTTTCCTTCCTTCCTTGCCTCCCTCCCTCCCTCTCTCCCTCCTTCCTTCCTTCCTTCCTTCCTTCCTTCCTTCCTTCCTTCCTTCCTTCCTTCCTTCTTTCCTTGCCTCCCTCCCTCCCTCTCTCCCTCCTTCTCTCTCTCTCTCTTTTCCTTCTCTCCTCTCCTTTTCCTCCTCCTACTCCCCCTCCCCTTCCCCTTTCCCCTTTGCCCTTTCCTTTCCTTCTTTTCGTCTTGTCTTGGTCTTGCTCTGTTGCCCAGGCTGGAGTGCAGTAGTAGGATCATAGCTCACTGCAGCCTCAAACTCCTGGGGTCAGGCAATCTTCCTGCCTCAGTCTTTCCAGTAGCTAGGACTATAGACAAGTGCCACCACTCTTGGTTAATTAAAAAAATTTATTTTGTGGACATGGGTTCTTTCTCTGTTGCCCAGGCTGATTTTGAATACCTGGCCTCAAGTGATCCTCCTCTCTTGGCCTCCCAAAATACTGGGATTGTGAGCACCATACTTGGCCAATTTTTTATTTTTATTTGACTTTCAACCTTAAAAATAAAACCAAGACCAATTTTCAGGCACTTGTTGTGGTTCTACTTGTTTTGTATTATTTTGATGAATTTTAACATCTTGTTTCTAGATTGCCTAAAAAAATTGAAAACTAATGATTTTATTCTTTCCTGCATTAGTGACTTTTGTGCATGTGTAGAGTACGTTGTTAATTGTTAAAATACTGTAAATAGCAATTTACAGGGCCAGGGATAAGAACTTGTACATTGGTAGACTAGGAGATAAATTCTAGATAGCAGAAATGAGGGATGAGAGAGATTATGAAAGAAAGAAAAAAGTCAATATAAGGGACATTATTGAGGTCATCCCATGAGCAAGTGGACTCAATCCTACCCAGAACATTTAAAGAGCATGAAGATGCTTCTCAGAATCATCTTCCTGAGGATCAACAAGAGGATTTTCCTGATGGGCTCTGCGTATTGATTGTGGGTTACCCTTGGGGGTTTGGGTTTTGGTGGTAACTATTTGGCCTTCAGGTTCCTGTAACTATTACATTTGGATCACCTGCTAAGTCATACTTTATCTGTATAGCCAAGAAATCCCTTGGTATTATGAACAGAGGCCTAACTTGACTCCCCCAATTTCCAGACTTGGGTTATGGCCCCATCTTATTTTCCATACTCAGGTGTATTCATTCTTAGAATTAAAGAGGGACTGAGTCTTGCTGAGGAAAGACCTAACCATAACATCAAATTATATGCTAGAGATCTTTCCCCTAGTCTTACTTAAAAGGATCAAGTGGCCTTTTATCAGGATAATTGTACTCTGGGAAAAGGAAGTACAAAGACTTCTCTGGGAATATTGACCCTGGCTCTGAACTACTGATAATCTCTAAAGGCCTACATAGTTACTATTTTCCACAAATCAGAGGAAAATGGACTTCTGGTCCACGTCTATCTTACAAGGGCCTAGTGACTCCACGAATCTATTCTGTGGTTATTTTCTCAGTTCCTGAACTTATAGTTGGAATAGTATACTCAGCAAAAGCAGATGTCCTGTTTTAGCTCTTTTTTCCCATGTAGTCATGGTCACTGAGTTAGAAAAGACTAAGTGATAACTTTTGGAGCTCCTTCTCTTTTCCAAAACAATAAACCAAAGCAAAACTTCATCCTCAGGGGGGAGTCACAGATATTGGTGCCACCATTCAATATTTTCTTATCATATACCCATTAACTCATTATGCAGATGATAGAAAATTTCAGGAAATCACAATGAAGATTACAAGTTATTTGAGAAAACACAAATTTTTATTAAAATGAAAATCTAAACAAATGGAAAGACATGTCAGATTTTTTCTTCTTTTACAAATTGTTTATCCATGTATTTTTGCTCTTCATTATTGGTGAGTTCATAAATCAGTCATATACTTCATAATCTTTTAAGATAACTCTTCCTTTTATACGTTTTGAATTCTGTCTCACATGAATATATTACAAATTAAAAAAGAACAAGATTTTAATACAAATAAATATAAATTAAATAGCAAAGTCAGTATGTTGAAGAGGTATCTGCATTCCCATGTTTATTGCAGCATTATTGATAATAGCTGACATATGGAATCAATCTAAGTGTCAACAATGAATGAAGAAATTATTGTGTGTATATATATACACACACACACACAATGTATATATGAATGTATATATGCACACACACAATGGAACAATACTCAGCCATAAAAAGAATGAAATCCTGTCACTTGCAGCAACATGGATGGAACTGGAGGACATCATGTTAAATGAAATAAGCCAGACAAAGACAAATATCTCATATTCTCATCCATATATGGGAATGAAAAAAAAAAGTTGATATAGAAATAGTGAATAAAACATTTTATATTCTTGAATGGAAAGATTATATATCATAAAAATATTAATCCCTCATCAAATTAATGTATAAATAAAATTCAATTCCAATTAGAATTCCAACAGAGATTTATTTGGGTTTAAACAAAATAATCTGGAAATTTACATAGAAACATGAAAGCCATGCAAGAGTCAACCAAATATGAAAAAAAAAGAATAGTAAGGAAGACTTAACTTACCAGAAATCAAAACATGTCATAGTCACTATTATCCTAGAAAGAGACACATTTATCATTAAAATAGAATAATTAATACAGAAATAGATTCCAGAAATTTTATATATGACAAAGTTGGTAGATCAATTCTGTAAGAAATCATATTTAGTTATTCAGTAATATATCGTACTGTCTCAACTGATTAACAATTGCAATAAAATAAAAATAGACTTATGTTTTAGTCCATAAATTCCAGATAGAATAATTAAGTAATTGCAGCATCAAAACAATTAGAAATTTTCAAGGAAATCTAAAAGAACATTTACAATTTAGGGGAAAGATGACCTTATCACCAAGGCTGGTAATCCTTCTGCCATGAAAAATAGCTACGTATTTTTAACTTTATACAAATAAAAATCCTTTATGTAGCAAAAACACCATAAACACATTAATAAGTGAATATATGATTTAGAAAAAAATAAGCAGATGACAAAGGGTTTCTATAATAAATACATTTAAAAAGCTGTTATGCATTGACCAAAAGTCCCCTAAACACCCCAATAAAAAAAGACAAAGATATTAGGAGAGCAAATTCAATGGACTACAAATGTGTTTTCAAAAGACACAGTCTAGAACAAAATACAGAAGTTTTGAAATAAAGTCAGGAAAAAATATAATAGATACTATAAAAGGATTGTAGTTTTAACAATAAATCAGTATTATTCAGGGAAAATTATTTTCAAAGGAACAAATAGTTACTTTTATGCTGTTTAAAAACATATTTCACTAGCTGGGTGCGGTGGCTCACGCCTGTAATCCCAGCACTTTGGGAGGCTGAGGCGGGCGGATCGCGAGGTCAGAAGATTGAGACCATCCTGGCTAACACGGTGAAACCCCGTCTCTACTAAAAATACAAAAAAGTTAGCTAGGCATGGTGACAGGTGCCTGTAGTCCCAGCTTCTCGGGAGGCTGAGTCAGGAGAAGGGCATGAACCCGGAAGGTGGAGCTTGCAGTGAGCCGAGATGGCACCACTGCACTCCAGCCTGGGCAACAGAGCAAGACTCTGTCTCAAAAAAAAAAAAAAAAAATATATATATATATATACACACACACACACACACACACACACACGCACACACACACACACATATATTCCATTCCATCAATAAGATATGTTATGATTCAACCACATAGCTTCAAACTACTTAAAACAGGACCGATAGAATTAAAGGTGAAGTTGACAATTACAAATCCACTGACCAAGCAGAAAAATGTAGAGAAACAGAATACTTCAATAACATAATTAACTAGATTGATCTAATTTACATACACATTCAATAGACAACATACTTTTTTCCCAAAACACACATGGAATATTTTAAAAAGACCATCATTTAGACCATAAAGGATAATAGCATACATCCTGCAGGTACAGTTCAAGAAAATTCGAAATTATAAATAATTATCTAAAGAATATTGAGGAAAGCAAAATTAAATTATCTATTTGAAAATTAAAAAAAATTTCCCCTAAACAACTGACATTAAAATGTAATC
This sequence comes from Papio anubis, assembly GCF_008728515.1. Taxonomy (NCBI): domain Eukaryota; kingdom Metazoa; phylum Chordata; class Mammalia; order Primates; family Cercopithecidae; genus Papio; species Papio anubis. The sequence continues at coordinate 73,105,335 of NC_044985.1, read as the reverse complement.
ATAACAGAACATATCACTATTAGAAATAAATGATGGGAGTGCTAACATACCAAAACTGCAAAGAAAGCACTATTCAGAGGAAAGTTTGTATCTTTAAGTGGTATTTATTAGAGCACAAAGACGACTGAAAATAATTAAGTTTTTAACTTAAGAGACTAGAAAGAAAGTAATAAGATAAACCCAGTCCAGAGTTCTTTCCACTACAGTTCACTAATGCTTCTTATTAATGGAAGTTTGGAATATCATTCCTTTGTTTTTGTTCACACCTATTATTTAATCCTAATATTTGGATATTTGCTTTTCTGTCATATGGAGGAAGTGCTGTCTATGAATTTTTCATATCCACAAAATATAAGAATTAAAGAAAAGACATTAACATCTAATGCTGTTGTGTCCTTTGCCTAAGGAAAAGTCATTGAGGAGTAGAAGACTCTAGAATGGAAACATTCTTTTTTTTTTTCTTTTTTTCTTTTTTTCTTTTTTGAGATAGTCTTACTCTGTCACTCTGGCTGGAGTGGGGTGGTGCGATCTTGGCTCACTGCAATGCAACCTCTGTCTCGGGGGCTCAAGCCGTTCTCAGGCCTCAGCCTCCGAGTAGTTGGGATTACAGGAGCATGCCACCGCACTTGGCTAATTTTTGTATTTTTAGTAGAGACGGGGTTTTGCCATGTTGGCAAGGCTGGTCTCGAACTCCTGTCCTAAAGTGATCCTTGGCCTCCCAAAGTGCTGGGATTACCAGCGTGAACCACCATGCCCAGCTTAGAAGGGAAACATTATTAGGGTCTTTAGGGTCCCAGGAAGCAGTTTGAAAGCTGTCCAAGAATAAAGGAAAGAGCATTGCTGTTTTGAATATTAATGTAGAGAGCTGTTTTTGTAATAATGAGCAGGAACCATCTGTGCATATTATGTTACAATTAGGAAAATGTTTATATTTACAATATGAATTTTTACTGTATTTCTTTAATAATTACTATTTTTCCTCAAGAGGGCTGTATGTAAATTTCCCTCTTGATTTTACACTTGTGAAGATTGAAGAGCTGTTATTTGAACTTCATTCTAGAGATTCCTTATTCCTCATGGTGCTCTGTAAGTTCACTTTTGAAAATAAATCAATATAGCATCCTATAAAATATGACACACAAGGCCGGGCTCGGTGGCTCACGCCCGTAATCCCAGCAGTTTGGGAGGTCGACGCGGCCGGATCACCTGAGGTTAGGAGTTCCAGACCAGCCTGACCAGCATGGTGAAACCCCGTCTATACTAAAAATACACAAATTAGCCAGGCGTAGTGGTGGGTGCCTGTAATCCCAGCTGCTTGGGAGGCTGAGGCAGGAGAATCTATTGAACCCGGGAGGCGGAGGTTGCAGTGAGCTGAGATTGCGACTGCACGCCAGCCTGGGTGACAGAGTGAGACAGAAAATAAAAACAAACAAACAAAAAACAAAAACAGACACCTAGGAAGCTGTTTTTCTTTTTTGAATCTTTCATCAGTCATTTTAAGTGAATGGACTCAATGCTGGGATTGTTACTTTTACCTGGACATCTGAGTCCTAGTTCATGCCTGTCTCGGCCCTTAATTCCTTTTTACCAAACCCGGCCCCTCCCTAACACAAGTTACATTATACTTCACTGTGAAAGGTTCCCATGAGCCTACATTTCTTTTCTTTTCCTTGCTAAAATTCTTCTTCCCTGCAATGCACACCTTATCTTCTCAGAACAGAAGACCTCAGTGGACTATTAGGAAGGTCTCACGTCTCCTTGGGCCCAATCGTCATCCTTTAAAATACTTATTTAATTTTTTTTCCCTTGGTGATTTACTGGTTGACTTTGATTTCAGGGCTCTTGTAACCATAAATTACTTACTTGGGATGAGTGATTAGAGGATCCTAACTGCTGGAATATTCTCTGCTTGGGAAATAAGTTATTTTTACATACACTCTGAGATGTGCATGTGGCAGAGGAATTATACCTGTAATGGGATAAAATTTGTATGTTGAATCAATAGCTTCCTCTGACCTATAGGCTAAAATCCAGGCTTCTTGGTCTGGCAATAAAGGCTTGTCATAAATTGACCCCATGTATCTTTCTAATCTATTTTCTTTGTTTTGACTTCATAAACTTCACTATAGAAATTATTTTCTGAGCATTCATTAAAGATTCTAGATCTGGACCTTTACTTAATGTTACCTCTACCTAAAATGCTCTCTTGCTTTCATACTGTCTATTTAACTCCCTTCTAACAGCCATACAACTTTTCCATTCTCTTCCGTGAACATTCTCAGGCACCTTTCTACTTTCCACTCAGAGAACTTGCAATTTTCTTTACCACTCACTGCTGTCCAATTATATGATAACTCTTGAGTCGTTGCATATTAGTGCTTGATTTTTGTATGTTTTGATGTTAAGAGATGTGTGCTCTGAACACAAGACAGTGTTTTTCTAGGTAACATAATACAGTGCTTCCTGCATTGTTGGTTCCTGTTTACTATCAATTGATTGGCAATTCATTGGTATGTAAATGACATTGCCGAAGATCTTGTATTCTTCAAGATTTTAATGGTATTTTCATACTAGAGATCTAAGCTGATGTTGATGGCTTCAGAACCAAGTGTGAAATTATGTAGAAACTGAAGTCACACTGCAAAAATACAGATAGACCACATGGTGGCAGCAAAGGTGCATCATTATTTTTGCAGGTTTGCATTATGCTTGTCTAACCAGAGATTATAATTATCCTGTTAGTGAATCAAAAAGTATTGTAAATGTCTAATAAATAAACTTAGTGGAATGTTATAGAATGAGAATTTCTTAATATAAACAAATGCAAAAAGATCTTTGGATTTTTAATGGTCTTTATGTACAAAAGTAGCTCTTGCATCTTAAATTCTAGAACTTCTCCATATTGTTTCTCAATCATGTTTCTCTTCCTCACTGTCTTTTCTCTCTCTACTATAAACATTTCATGAACATTAGGATGATGTTTTGTGACATTTGGATTTTGGGACTGCGGTCATTGATGGCTCACAGGATATTGCGCTGTGTAGAATGTGGACCTATACAAATTCCAGCTGGTGATAGTACACGTTGTTCTTTTGCAGGCAGGCCTCTTCTTAGGCATGATTCCTAAGTTTAATTTCCATGTGTAAAGTCATACTTAAAGTATGTAAACTGAAACAGATGTTAGTACTCTGAGAAGGCATTTGGTGCATGAAGAAACAGTTCCCTAGCTTCTTTTTCCACTCCCACTATTTTGAAAGCCCCTTTCAATAGAAAAAGGCCTCTGGAGAATCATCTAGTGTCTTTGACCCCATTAGTATGTAGCAATTCTTTCCTGGGAAACTGTTGTTTGAAGTAAATGTTAGATAGTACTTGAAACTCTTTTCTTAATAACAATATGATTTTCTTTCTTATAAATGCCAAGTTTTGTTTAACTGTTCTTTAATTAGAAAGCTGTTCACCCTCATCATGTTTTTTTGAAAAAATCAAACAAGATCTTATTGATATTATCATTTGAGTAATAACTCAGAACTTCTATTTTCCCAAAGACTTGCAGTAATCATCACATGTTGACTCAACACCTACATAACTTCTCACTGCTATAGTTCCAAATATTAAAATGCTATATTGATATGTGAAATACTTTGAAAGTCTACCGACATCTGAATTATGCTGGTGATAGTCCATAGATTTCCAACCATGTGATAATTTGTGCTTCCAATAATTTTCCAAAAAAAGTAGGTGGAGTTATTAGAATGAACACCTAACTACTTTCTTTTCTTCCTTGGTCTACCCTTCCCTTTCTCTTTTAAAAGGTATTTGTTGAGATTCTATCTCAGGTACTGTCCTAGAATTAAAAAAAAGATTGAAATAGGTCCTAGTCTTAAGGAACATTCATTGTAACTTAGGCTTAAAGCACATAGACATCAAATCCTAATTTATTATTATACTGGCAAAGAAAAAAATCTCTGTCAGCACAGAAGAGCCAATCTATACTTCTGAGAAAATAAAGAAGACTTTACAGAGAAGGTGATATTGGAGTTAGGTGTCAGTATTATTAATATCATCATTTAAAGATGGAAGATAATTTCTCTAGGCAGTAAATGGGAAGATACTGTCCAGGTAGCAGAATGAAATGAGCACTAGTATGATGGGTTTGGGAAACATAAAAAAACACTGATACGGGTTTTTTAGAGACACATGGAAGGAGTAATTCAGTGATGAGAACAGAAAGAAAGGGTGAGTCCAGATTGAGTCATGCTTAAAGAGTTGGAAATATAAATGCAAAATTTTCTTTAATTAAAAGTTAATTATAATTTTAAAGTACTTTGACATATTACTTCAAGACGATAATATGTGACCATTTGTTTGTGCTGTAAAAATTTAGTTATTCTTAATGTTAGTGAGTTGCCTTCTAATTGCATTCATAAAATACATCAATTCACTAAAAATTTAGGCAATTGCATGTATATTCACATAATTTTTGTTTTGTTATCTAAACATAAACAAGCCTTGAATTTGTCTTTATATCAAATCACTCAAGTCCATATATCTAACTTCTAGATAAAAAAACAGAGCTTTATTGAAAAATGTGGCAGATATATGATTATAATGCTGTGTTAGTGTTTATTTGATAATTATTTGGTCTTTTTTTTTTTTTTTTTAAGAGAGAGGGTGTCACTCTGTTATTCAGGCTAGTGTGAAGTGGTGTGATCATAGCTCATTGCAGCCTTGAACTCCTGGGCTCAAGCAATCCTCCTACCTCCAACTTCCCAGCAGCTAGGACTGCAGGTATGTACCACCATGCCTGGCTAATTTTTTTTTTCATTTTTTTGTAGAGATGAAGTCTCGGTCTGTTGTCCAGGCTGGTCTTGAACTCCTGGCCTTGAGCAATCCTCCCAACTTGGCCTCTGAAAGCTCTGGGATTACATGGCATAATTTGTTTTTTGTTAATGGCCAAGTTTGATGACTAAATGGTATCTCTAATATATATTAAATATGATGGAAATAATTTAATTAGACAATATATTCCTCTCAAAGTAAAAGAAATTTCAAAGTGTATATGTAGAAAGTTATGTTAAAAAATAAATTCTGTTATTTTATCTAGCTTTTAGTATCACTGATGGAAATGATTCAGTAGCTCTCTCTTTTCATAACTTATCCTATAAAAATAACTTAAATTCCTCTACTTCTGATTGAAAGTGTGACCTAAAGTATTTCATGTACAGAATATAACATACTTCTAAGAGAGAAGCTTTCATATTGCTCTCTTCCATTAATTGCATGACATTGAACTCTCTCTTTATTTTTTCAGCCTGAACTATAATTATAAAGCAAACAGATTCTAAGTGTTCTACTTTCCATTTTAAAGTTTCCATCAAACTGTGGTTTGGGTGTGGATGGAAAACTATTATGACATTCTTTAGGTTTTCAAGTCTGCTTGAGTGATTTCATACATAAACAGTAAAGCTTCAGTAATTTCATTAGGAAAGCCACTTAGAAAGTCATTGGTTAATTTGTCACCAATAAATTCAGTATTATAAAAAGGTGTTATAAAGCTTGTATTTTTATTTTTCCATTAAAATAATTCCATTTTTAGAATTAAATGGTTTTTAAGAAATTAAGTGGTAGTTCTATTCTGAATTTATGCAATTATTGACGTTTTCCCATCTTGTTTCCCAGTTAGAAGTAGAAATCTAAATCTCATTTCTAAGACTTCTCACAGAAAGTGTTAATGACAAACTAACCATAATTTTCTTATTTCATTAATTCCTTACCGAATGCTATAGGAAATGCTAATTGAATAATGAAACTTGCATTCCTGACTGACTAGGGCATGTGCCTTAGCATTAAGAGTGGATTTAAGCTGGGTGCTAGTGCCTGTAGTCACAGTTACTCAGGAGGCTGAGGTGGGAGGATTGCTTGTACTCAAGAATTCGAGGCTACAATGAGCTATGATCATGCCACTGTATTTCTCTCTGGGTGATAGATCCAGATCCTATCACTAAAAAAAAAAAAAATGAGTAGGTTTATAAAAATCTATAAAATGTCAGGCTTTTTCTAGAATTCTGTAAGCAGAATCTATCCTGTGTCATTTTGTCAGTGTAATTTTCTGTTGAAACAAATACCTACCAGTGATTTTCAGAGAAGAGAGAAAAGTATATCTCTAAAGAAGGATAAATGCCATGGAGTGAAAAATTTATAAATGAAACTTCCAATAAGGGAATGAATGGGTGCATTTTTCAGGTAAATGACTTATGGTCACAAAAATTGTATTTGTAATCAGACTATAGACACCCTGCTATTCCATTTTGCTTTGTTTCCAGGTTAGGTTTCTGCCACCAAAGTCAAGAGGACCAGTTGAATTAATAATTCAGTTCATTATATCAAAAAATTTAACAGACTCACAAATATATCTGGATAACTCAGTATAATGTGGTTAATTGATCATGTTCATATTAAATGAAGTGCCTTTCATCACTATCAACCACTTTTCTACATAAGACCAACAGAGTATTAGTGATGGTGATTGTATCCTGTATGACTTTTAGCTGGTGTTTAGAAAGATGGTGAAAAGTAAGGGTGATAGTAAAAAGATAAATTACTACATATAATTTATGTTATTTTAATATTTATTAAATTCCAACCTAAAGCATGACTATTAATGGTCACCATGGCCACTGAATTTTATTCTCTGAGTTACTTTCCTTTTTATGATTCATATCCTGGGTCTTCAGACCAATATTAAGAATTAATAGTCACAAAATGTTTTGAGTCTGATTCGAATGTAGTATGACAATTCTATTTACATATTAATGCCATGTATGTACTTCCTTCCCTCATCACAGCATCTGAGAGGCAGAAAACAAAACTGGGTGTATGGCCAGGCACTATGGTTTATATACAAAGGGAAGTACAGTAATGTCTTTGAGACTGAATTAATTTGCCTTTAGCTTCCGTTTCAGCTAGAGTCTCTGATTTCAGATAACTTATTATTTTTTTCTCAAGTTTTGTATTCATTTAGGATTATCCTTCACTTACTTGAAATGGGTCCTTTGCACAAAACAATTTGGCTAAATAATGCAGCACAATTTCTTTGCAGCCCCAGATTAGAGGGTATTTCATCATGATCTGTAAGTCAAACACACGAATCTAGGTCAAGGATGGCCAGGTAAACAGAGACAGTCAACTCAATCTTGGTTTGAACAGCCTGAAATGATGTGGTCTACTTTCACCATCAAAAATACTGCATCCTCAGTGAAAGGTCTTTCACTTGCCATAATGAGGCCTGGAGTTTAAGCTACTGTTACTGGAAAGGCAACCTTAATATTTTTATTTTAATAATATTAAATTTTAATTTAATATTAATTTTTAAATTTTTAAATTTTTAATTTAATTTAATTTAATTTAATTTTATTATACTTTAAGTTCAAGGGTACATGTGCACAATGTGCAGGTTTGTTACATATGTATACATGTGCCATGTTGGTGTGCTGCACCCATTAACTCATCATTTACATTAGGTATATCTCCTAATGCTATCCCTCCCCACCCCTCCCAACAATAGGACCTGGTGTGTGATGTTCCCCTTCCTGTGTCCAAGTGATCTCATTGTTCAATTCCCACCTATGAGTGAGAACATGCGGTATTTGGTTTTCTGTTCTTGGCGATAGTTTGCTGAGAATGGTGGTTTCCAGCTGCATCCATGTCCCTACAAAGGACACGAACTTATCCTTTTTTATGGCTGCATAGTATTCCATGGTGTATATGTGCCACATTTTCTTAATCCAGTCTGTCACTGATGGACATTTGGGTTGATTCCAAGTCTTTGCTATTGTGAATAGTGCCGCAATAAACATACGTGTGCATGTGTCTTTATAGCAGCATGACTTATAATCATTTGGGTGTATCCCCAGTAATGGGATGGCTGGGTCAAATGGTATTTCTAGTTCTAGATCCTTGAGGAATCGCCACACTGTTTTTCACAATGGCTGAACTAGTTTACAGTCCCACCAGCAGTGTAAAAGTGTTCCTATTTCTCCATATCCTCTCCAGCACCTGTTGTTTCCTGAGTTTTTAGTGATTGCCATTCTAACTGGTGTAAGATGGTATCTCATTGTGGCTTTGATTTGCATTTCTCTGATGGTGAGTGATGAACATTTTTTAATGTGTCTGTTGGCTGTATGAATGTCTTCTTTTGAGAGTGTCTGTTCATATCCTTTGTCCACTTTTTGATGGGGATGTTTGTTTTTTTCTTGTAAATTTGATTGAGTTCTTTATAGGTTCTGGATATTAGCCCTTTGTCAGATGAGTAGATTGCAAAAATTTTGTCCCATTCTGTAGGTTGCCTGTTCACTCTGATGTTAGTTTCTTTTGCTGTGCAGAAGTTCTTTAGTTTAATTAGATCCCATTTGTCAATTTTGGCTTTTGTTGCCATTGCTTTTGGTGTTTTAGACATGAAGTCCTTGCCCATGCCTATGTCCTGAATGGTATTACCTAGGTTTTCTTCTAGGGTTTTTATGATTTTAGGTCTAACATTTAAGTCTCTAATCCATCTTGAATTAATTTTCGTATAAGGAGTAAGGAAAGGATCCAGTTTCAGCTTTCTACTTATGGCTAGCCAATTTTCCCAGCACCATTTATTAAATGGGGAATCCTTTCCCCATTTCTTGTTTCTCTCAGGTTTGTCAAAGATCAGATGGCTGTAGATGTGTGGTATTATTTCTGAGGGCTCTGTTCTGTTCCATTGGTCTATATCTCTGTTTTGGTACCAGTACCATGCTGTTTTGGTTACTGTAGCCTTGTAGTATAGTTTGAAGTCAGGTAGCGTGATGCCTCCAGCTTTGTTCTTTTGGCTTAGGATTGTCTTGGCAATGCAGGCTCTTTTTTGGTTCCATATGAACTTTAAAGCAGTTTTTTCCAATTCTGTGAAGAAATTCATTGGTAGCTTGATGGGGATGGCATTGAATCTATAAATAACCTTGGGCAGTATGGCCATTTTCATGATATTGATTCTTCCTATCCATGAGCATGGTATGTTCTTCCATTTGTTTGTGTCCTCTTTTATTTCACTGAGCAGTGGTTTGTAGTTCTCCTTGAAGAGGTCCTTCACGTCCCTTGTAAGTTGGATTCCTAGGTATTTTATTCACTTTGAAGCAATTGTGAATGGGAGTTCACTCATTATTTGACTCTCTGTTTGTCTGTTACTGGTGTATAAGAATGCTTGTGAGGTTTGCACATTGATTTTGTATCCTGAGACTTTGCTGAAGTTGCTTATCAGCTTAAGGAGATTTTGGGCTGAGACGATGGGGTTTTCTAAATATACAATCATGTCATCTGCAAACAGAGACAATTTGACTTCTTCTTTTCCTAACTGAATACCCTTGATTTCTTTCTCTTGCCTGATTGCCCTAGCCAGAACTTCCAACACTATGTTGAATAGGAGTGGTGAGAGAGACATCCCTGTCTTGTGCCAGTTTTCCAAGGGAATGCTTCCAGTTTTTGCCCATTCAGTATGATATTGGCTGTGGGTTTGTCATAAATAGCTCTTATTATTTTGAGATATGTTCTATCAATACTGAATTTATTGAGCGTTTTTAGCATGAAGGGCTGGTGAACTTTGTTGAAGGCCTTTTCTGCATCTATTGAGATAATCATGTGGTTTTTGTCTTTGGTTCTGTTTATATGCTGGATTACATTTATTGATTTGCATATGTTGAACCAGCCTTGCATCCCAGGGATGAAGCCAACTTGATCATGGTGGATAAGCTTTTTGATGTGCTGCTGGATTCGGTTTGCCAGTATTTTATTGAGGATTTTTGCATCTATGTTCATCAGGGATATTGGTCTAAAATTCTCTTTTTTTGTTGTATCTCTGTCAGGCTTTGGTATCAGGATGATGTTGGCCTCATAAAATAAGTTAGGGAGGAGTCCCTCTTTTTCTATTGTTTGGAATAGTTTCAGAAGGAATGGTACCAACTCCTCCTTGTACCTCTGGTAGAATTCGGCTGTGTGTCCGTCTGGTCCTGGACTTTTTTTGGTTGGTAGGCTATTAATTATTGCCTCAATTTCAGAGCCTGCTATTGGTCTATTCAGGGATTCAGCTTCTTCCTGGTTTAGTCTTGGGAGAGTGTAAGTGTGCAGGAAATTATCCATTTCTTCTAGGTTTTCTAGTTTATTTGCGTAGAGGTGTTTATCGTATTCTCTGATGGTAGTTTGTATTTCTGTGGGGTCGGTGGTGATATCCCCTTTATCATTTTTTATTGCGTCTATTTGATTCTTCTCTCTTTTCTTCTTTATTAGTCTTGCTAGTGGTCTATCAATTTTGTTGATCTTTTCAAAAAACCAGCTCCTGGATTCATTGATTTTTTGGAGGGTTTTTGGTGTCTCTATCGCCTTCAGTTCTGCTCTGATCTTAGTTATTTCTTGCCTTCTGCTAGCTTTCGAATGTGTTTGCTCTTGCTTCTCTAGTTCTTTTAATTGTGATGTTAGGGTGTCAATTTTAGATCTTTCCTGCTTTCTCTTGTGGGCATTTAGTGCTATAAATTTCCCTCCACACACTGCTTTAAATGTGTCCCAGAGATTCTGGTATGTTGTATCTTTGTTCTCATTGGTTTCAAAGAACATCTTTATTTCTGCCTTCGTTTTGTTATGTACCCAGTAGTCAGTCATTCAGGAGCAGGTTGTTCAGTTTCCATGTAGTTGAGCATTTTTGATTGAGTTTCTTAGTCCGAGTTCTAGTTTGATTGTACTGTGTTCTGAGAGACAGTTTGTTATAATTTCTGTTCTTTTACATTTGCTGAGGAGTGCTTTACTTCCAACTATGTGGTCAATTTTGAAATAAGTGTGATGTGGTGCTGAGAAGAGTGTATGTTCTGTTGATTTGGGGTGGAGAGTTCTGTAGATGTCTATTAGGTCCGGTTGGTGCATAGTTGAGTTCAATTCCTGGATATCCTTGTTAACTTTCTGCCTTGTTGATCTGTCTAATGTTGACAGTGGGGTGTTAAAGTCTCCCATTATTATTGTATGGGAGTGTAAGTCTCTTTGTAAGTCTCTAAGGACTTGCTTTATGAATCTGGGTGCTCCTGTATTGGGTGCATATATATTTAGGATAGTTAGCTCTTCCTGATGAATTGATCCCTTTACCATTATGTAATGGCCTTCTTTGTCTCTTTTGATCTTTGATGGTTTAAAGTCTGTTTTATCAGAGACTAGGATTGCAACCCCTGCTTTTTTTTGATTTCCATTTGCTTGGTAGATCTTCTTCCATCCCTTTATTTTGAGCCTATGTGTGTCTCTGCATGTGAGATGGGTCTCCTGAATACAGCAAATTGATGGGTCTTGACTCTTTATCCAATTTGCCAGTCTGTGTCTTTTAATTGGACCATTTATTTAGTCCATTTACATTTAAGGTTAATATTGTTATGTGTGAACTTGATCCTGTCATTATGATCTTAGCTGGTTATTTTGCTCGCTAGTTGATGCAGTTTCTTCCTAGCATCGATGGACTTTATATTTTGACATGTTTTTGCAATGGCTGTTACCTGTTGTTCCTTTCCATGTTTAGTGCTTCCTTCAGGATCTCTTGTAGGACAGTCCTGGTGGTGACAAAATCTGTAAGCATTTGCTTGTCTGTAAAAGATTTTATTTCTCCTTCACTTATGAAACTTAGTTTGGCTGGATATGAAATTCTGGGTTGAAAATTGTTTTCTTTAAGAATGTTGAATATTGGCCCCCACTCTCTTCTGGCTTGGAGAGTTTCTGCCGAGAGATCTGCTGTTAGTCTGATGGGCTTCCCTTTGTGTGTAACCCGACCTTTCCCTCTGGCTGCCCTTAACCTTTTTTCCTACATTTCAACTTTGGTGAATCTGACAATTATGTGTCTTGGAGTTGCTCTTCTCGAGGAGTATCTTTGTGGCATTCTCTGTATTTCCTGAATTTGAATGTTGGCCTGCCTTACTAGGTTGGGGAAGTTCTCCTGGATGATATCCTGCAGAGTGTTTTCCAACTTGGTTCCATTTTCCCCGTCACTTTCAGGCCCACCAATCAGAGGTAGATTTGGTCTTTTCACATGATCCCATATTTCTTGGAGGCTTTGTTCATTTCTTTTTACTCTTTTTTCTCTACACTTCTCTTCTCGCTTCATTTCATTCATTTGATCTTCAATTGCTAATACTCTTTCTTCCAGTTGATCAAGTCGGTTACCGAAGCTTGTGCATTTGTCACGTACTTCTCATGTTATGGTTTTCATCTCTATCAGTTCTTTTAAGGTCTTCTCTGCATTGATTATTCTAGTTAGCCATTCGTCAAATCTTTTTTCAAGGTTTTTAGTTTCTTTGCACTGGTTATATAGTTCCTCCTTTAGGTCTGAGAAGTTTGATTGACTGAAGCCTTCTTCTCTCAACTCGTCAAAGTCATTCTCCGTCCAACTTTGTTCCGTTGCTGGTGATGAGCTGCGTTCCTTTGGAGGGGGAGATGCGCTCTGATTTTTTGAATTTCCAGCTTTTCTACACTGCTTTTCCCCCATATTTGTGGTTTTATCTGCCTTTGGTCTTTGATGATGGTGACGTGCTGATGGGGTTTTGGTGTGGGTGTCCTTTCTGTTTGTTAGCTTTCCTTCTAACAGTCAGGACCCTCAGCTGTAGGTCTGTTGGAGTTTGCTTGAGGTCCACTCCAGACCCTGTTTGCCTGGGTATCAGCAGCGGAGGCTGCAGAAGATAGAATATTGCTGAAGAGCGAGTGTTGCTATCTGATTCTTGTTCTGGAAGCTTTGTCTCAGGGGTGTACCCCTCCATGTGAGGTTTGAGGTGTCAGTGTGCACCTAGTGGGGGATGTCTCCCAGTTAGGCTCCTCACGGGTCAGGGACCCACTTGAGCAGGCAGTCTGTCTGTTCTCAGATCTCAACCTCCATGCTGGGAGATCTACTGCTCTCTTTAAAGCTGTCAGACAGGGGCATTTACCTCTGCTGAGGTTTCTGCTGCTTTTTGTTTAGCTATGCCCTGTCCCCAGAGGAGGAGTCTGCAGAGGCAGGCCGACCTGCTTGAGCTGTGGTGGGCTCCACCCAATGAGCTTTCCAACGGCTTTGTTTACCTACTTAAGCCTCAGCAATGGCGGACACCCCTCCCCAAGCCTTGCTGCCTCCTTGCAGTTAGATCTCAGACTGCTGTGCTAGCAATGAGGGAGGCTCCGTGGGCATGGGACCCTCTGGGCCAGGTGTGGGATATAATTTCCCGGTGTGCTGTTTGCTGAGACCCTTGGTAAAGCGCAGTATTAGGGTGGGAGTTACCTGATTTTCCAGGTGTTGTGTGTCTCAATTTCCTTTGGCTAGGAAAAAGAAATCCCTTCCCCCTTGCGCTTCCCAGGTGAGGTGATGCCTCACCCTGCTTCAGCTCTCACTGGTTGGGCTACAGATGCAGACCAGCGCCAGCTGTCTGACACGCCCCAGTGAGATGAACCCGGTACCTCAGTTGAAAATGCAGAAATCACCCGTCTTCTGTGTCGCTCACGCTGGGAGCTGGAGGCTGGAGCTATTCCTATTCGGCCATCTTGGGTGCCGGCTAATATTTAAATTAAATATTTAATTTAAGAAATTAAGTTTCTTAAATATTAATTTAAGAAAATGAAAAACAGAAATTCTCATTTCCTGACTATAGACCAACTGTTAAAAATGTCTTAAAGCAAAGAAAATGGAGTCTGGTTTTGTTCAGTACAACAGAGCCAGTAAAGAGGAGTTGTCTTGCTGCAGTATTCCTGCAAGTTAATTTATCTGTTGCTTTAGAAAGAAATTCTATTTCCATTAAAATTATGTCTCTGGGTAGGTGATTCATGAACAGAGGACCTGGAGATGGAATCAGCCTCTTGAGTCTATTTACATTCTTAATCATACACAGCTGCTGAGACGATGGAGGATTTTGGATTTTTCAAAGTCAGAAGGAGTCTTATCTTTTGCCATTAAAACATTAAATCGGTCACATTAGAACAAAGCCAAATAACGTAATACCTTAGAAAACTATGTTTTGAAGAAGGTAGATGTCCTTTTCAATGTTTTGGGAACTTCTCTTTAGGTATTCTGAGCTCAGTTTTAAGAACATTTTTAAAACCTCGCCTATGATTCAAAACAGCTGTAGCTATGTTTTGAGTGATCTAAACACTTCCCTCCACCTCCCCCATATTCTTAAGCTTTCCGGGCTCAAGGCAAGGGATTTTAAAACATTGCAGTTTCTTCTTATCATGTACTTCCTACATCATTTACCTTTTTGACTAAATAGCATTCTGTAAAAAAACCTTTATGGGTATGGAGTTTGAATGCTTACTTGGAGCAAATTGCCTAAAAATAGTAGAAAAACATTAACCACTTTCTTGAAAATTTAGTATAAGCTTAAAACACCTTCTGAGATACAGCCACTAACAAATCTTCAAATGCATGTCCTGTTTGGAATGAACTTGGCCAGTACAGACAGTGCTAATTAATACATGTTAAATAGATATTTGAATGAATATCCAACATATTCATTCATCAACTATTTGAATATTCAAACAGGCAAGCCAGTTAGGTTTCTTTTTCCTTTTAGTTTATAGAAAGTGATCTTTCCAGTTTCTTCAGCACCTATAAATTACATCTCCATCTCTCTCAGTGCTTTTGTGATGATTTCTCTGTGTGTACTTTGTCTCAACAATGTTAAGACAAGAGATTATCTTGCATCATCATTGCTGAATTTCCCACACCTTAGAAACTCTAATGACAAATTAATAGCTGCTTTTTGGCATCTTGTATTTGAATATCATCATGTTCAAAAGGCTTTTAATGTATAAGTGGGTCAGTTTAAAACAATTTTCAAGTAATTTTCCTAGTTATACGGCTAGAGGTCAGATCTGTGTCAATCATGTTTAGTTATAGAACTTTTTCCAGATAGAAATTTTCTCATAAGAGCCAAAGAAGTACACTTTCTGGTGAAGCTTAGCAGGGAGAAGAACTTGATTTTAGAAAAAGGGGGAGTACAACGTTAAGAATATAATTTGTGGCAGGAAAAATACACTAAAACCAGTTAACAATTTTAGCAATATATGCCTTTTGATGATCTTAGACATTTCTAAACATAAGCCAACTTTTAGTAGTGTCTTATCCCAGTGATGGTATTATCCCAAAGGTGGAGTCTACCGCTTCTTCATTTGTTTGTGAAATATGCTGTTACCAAAAATATAAAATAGTAGAAGAAATATATTTTTAAAAGCATCAATTTCAAGTTTTTAGAAGTACAGCATAAAAACTAAAATGAGATTGAAATTAAAATTCTCAATTTCTAAAACATTTGATAATGATATTTTTCTGTTACTTGGAACTTATTTTATTTCTCTTATTAAATTTTATTAGTCATTCACTTAGTAAAAATTTAATATTAGCATTTGGAAGTGTGAAAATTAATTACTGTTTGTGAATGTGCTTTGATAGCTGACAGGTACTATCTATATATTTTCCTTTAATCACTCCATGAAGTGGTTGCGAAGACCCTAGAAAGAACTAACCTGCTCATATTAATTGCTTTAAATAGAAAACATGGATTTTAAGTGATGCAGCAGATTTATTAGCTTAAAACAAAATTCCTAAAGGATCACAAATGCTGACTAAGTCTTGACATGGGTTTTACAAATTGTCAGAAGAACCCTGGGCCAATAGAGATATTTGAGTAAAATGTGCCATAATTCCATATTGGGTTCATGGTTAAAGATATTCATCTGGTCTTACATACATTTTCCACTGTGAGCATGACATGAATCATGTGCAATAGTCATATTTTTGATTTAGCACAGTTTTATGTTATATACTTCTCCTTTGTATTTTTAACCTAGTTCTCTTTGGTCTGTATTTCCTGCATGCTTCTCCAGTGGCCAATACACAAAATATTCTGCGGAATGCAATAATCTTAAGCAAGTTCTGTGACACTAAACTTGTTAAAAGGTAATTTAATTAGGCTGGGCATGGTGGCTCACGCCTGTAATCCCAGCACTTTGGGAGGCTGAGGTAGGCAGATCACTTGAGGTCAGGAGTTTGAGCCAGCCTGACCAACATGGTGAAATCCTGTCTCTATTGAAAATACAAAAATTAGCCGGGCATCATAACCAGCACCTGTAATCCCAGATGTTCAAGAGGCTGAGGCATGAGAATCACTGGAACCTAGGAGGCGGAGGTTGCAGTGAACCGAGATTGTGCCACTTCACTCCAGCCTGGGTGACAGAGCAAGACCCTCTCTAAAAAAAAAAAAAAAAAAAAAAAAAAAAAGTCATTTAATTAAAAATAAATATCTTATGTCACTGTTTTTTAATGTATTTATTTATTTTCATTCAATTGATCCTAATATTTTCCAGTTAGTAATCACATTGATAATAATGTTTAATGCGTACAAAGAACTTTCTATGTACCAGGGAACTACTTTTTTTGGATTATCTGATTTATTCCTCATAGATACCCCATAAAATAGGTACAATTATCATATTGTAGGTGAGGAAATTGAGGCATACAGATATGAAATGATTCATCCAAAATCACATAGGTAGTAAATAGCAGAACCAATATTTGTACTGTATCTCCAAATGTCCCTCAACAGGAGAGTGGATAAACGCATTGTAGTATATTCATACAGTAGAATACTACTCAGCAATAAAAATGCTGAACGATTCATACATGCAACAACATGGATTGTGGTAAGTAGGATAGTAGCTAGCCTTTAAGATTTGTACCTCTGGATGTGTGAGTTCTGTATAATTTTCTTGAGTGGGGATAGAACCTGTGAATATGAGGCATTACTTTTATTAGTTAGGGTTCTCCAGAGAAACAGAACCAATAGGATATATGCGGATGAGGAGATTTGTTATGGGAATTGGCTCATGCAATTATGAAGACTGAGAAGTCCCATGATCTGCCAACTGCAAGCTGGACAACAGGAAAGCCAGTGGTGTAATTCAGTCTCAGTTTGCAGGTCTGTTAGAACTAGGGGAGCGAATGGTATAACTTCTGGTCTGAGACCAAAGGCCTGAGAATGAGGAAGGTGGGAGTGGAGTAGAGGTGGGCAGCTTCTGATATAAGTCCTGGATCCAAAGGCTCGAAACACAGGAGCGCTAATGTATGAATACAGGAGTATATGGATGTCTCAGCTCAAGACAAAGGAAGGAATTTGCTTTTCCTCTGCCTTTTTGTACTATTCAGGCCCTCTTTGGTTTAAATGATGGCTGCCCACATTGGTGAGGGTAGCTCTTCTTTACTTAATCTCTGATTCAAATGCTAATCTCTTCCAGAAATACCCTCACAGACATACTTAGAAATAATATTTTCCACCTCTCTGGGCATTCCTTAACTCAGTTAAGGTGACACACAAAATAATCATATCACTCATGTGATCATGTTACATTTAAATGACAAAAGAGAGATTTTTATGGGTAGCTCTGACTTACGCAAGTGAGTCCTTTAAAAGAAGAGCTGGGCCTGGCATGGTGGCTCACACCTGTAATCCCAGCACTTTGGGAGGCTGACGCGGGCCAATCGCAGTCAGGAGATTGAGACCATCCTGGCCAATATGGTGAAACCTTGTTTCTATTTAAAATACAAAAATTAGCTGGGCATGGTGTCGCGTGCCTATATAATCCTAGCTACTCGGGAGGCTGAGGCAGGAGAATCGCTTGAACAAAATACCGGCAAACTGAATTCAGCAGTGCATCAAAAAGCTTATCCACTACAATCAATTAGGCTTCATCCCTGGGATGCGAGGTTGGCCCAACATACATAAATCAATAAATGTGATTTGTCACATAAATAGAACTAAAGGCAAAAGCTACATGATTATCTCAATAGATGCAGAAAGGCCTTTAATAAAATTCAACATCCCTTAATGTTAAAAATTCTCTATAAACTGGGTATTGAAGAAACATACCTCAAAATAACAAGAACCTTATATGACAAACCCACAACCAGTATCATACTGAGTGGGCAAAAGCTTAAAGCATTCCCTTTGAAAATCAGCACAAGATAAGGATGCCTTTTCTCATCACTCCTATTCAACATAATATTGGAAGTTGTGGCCAGGGCAGTCAGGCAAGAAATAAAGAGAAAGAAATAAAGGATATTCAGATAAGAAGAGAGGAAGTCAAAATATCCCTGTTTGTAGATGACATGATCCTATACTTGGAAGACCCCACGTCTCAACCCAAAAGCTTTTTAAGCTGATAAACAACTTCACCAAAGCCTCAGGATACAAAATCAATGTGCAAAAATCACTAGCATTCCTATACACCAACAACAGGCAAGCCAAGAGCCAAATCACGAATGAGCTCCCATTCACAATTGCCACAAAATGAATACAATACATAGGAATACAGCTCACCAGGGAGGTGGGAAATCTGTTCAAGGAGCACTGGAGCACTACAAACCACTGCTCAAATAAATCAGAGATGACACAAGCAAATGGAAAAACATTCCATGCTAATGGATAGGAAGAATTGGTATCATGGAAATCGCCATACTGCCCAAAGCAATTTATAGATTCAATGCTATTCACTTTAAACAACCATTGACATTCTTAACAGAATTAGAAAAAAATATTTTAAAATTCATGTAGAACCAAAAAAGAGCCTGAATAGCCAAGAAAATCCTAAGCAAAAAGAAAGAAGTTGGCGGCATCAGGCTGCCAGAATTCAAACTATACTATAAGGCTATACTATACTATACTATAACCAAAAGAGCATGGTACTGCTACAAGAACGGACACACAGACCAATGGAGCAGAATACAGAGTCCATAAGTAAGATCCCACACCTGTAACCATTTGATCCTCAACAAACCTGACAAAAGCAACAATGGGGAAAGATTTCCTATTTAATAAATGGTGCTGGGAGAACTGGCTAGCCATATGAAAAAATCGAAACTGGACCTCTTCCTTATACCATATACAAAAGTTAAGATGAATTAAAGATTTAAATGTAAAACACAAAACTATAGGCCGGGCGCGGTGGCTCATGCCTGTAATCCTAGCACTTTGGGGGCTGAGGCGGGTGGATCACAAGGTCAGGAGATCAAGACCATCCAGGCCAACATGATGAAACCCCGTCTCTACTTTAAAAAATTCAAAAATTAACTGGGTGTGGTGGCATGTGCCAGTAATCCCAGCTACTTGGGAGGCTGAGGCAGGAGAATCACTTGAACCAGGGAGTCAGAAGTTGCAGTGAGCCAAGATCGCACCACTGCACCCCAGCCTGGTGACAGAGCAAGACTCCATCTCAAAAACAAACAAAGAAAAATCCCAAACAACAACAAAAACCTAAAACTATAAAAACCTTAGAAGAAAACCTAGGCAATACCATTCAGGAGATAGACACAGGCAAAGATTTCATGACAAAGATGCCAAAAACAATTACAACAAAAGCAAAAATTAACAAGTGGCATCTAATTAAAATAAAGAGCTTCTGTGCAACAAAAAAAAACCAGCAACAGAATGAATAGACAACCTACAGAATGGGAATTTTTTTTTTTTTTTTTGCAATCTATTAATCTGACAAAGGTCTAATATCCAGCATCTATAAGGAATTTAAACAAATTTACAAGAAAAAAACCAGCCCCATTAAAAAGTGGGCAAATGTCATGAACAGACACTTCTCAAAAGAAGCCATACATGGGACCAACAAACCTATGAAAAAAGGCTCAACATCTCTGATCATTAGAGAAATGCGAATCAAAACCACAGTGAGATACTGTTTAACACCAATTAGAATGGCTATTATTAATATTAAAAAGTCAAAAGACAACAGATGCTGGTGAGGTTGTGGAGAAAAAGGAATGCTTTTACATTGTTGGTGGGAGTGTAAATTAGTTAAACCATTGTGGAAGACAGTGTCATGATTCCTCAAAGACCTAGAGGCAGAAATACTGTTTGACCCATCAAACCCATTAGTGAGTATATACCCAATGAGATACAAATCATTCTATTATAAAGATACATGCACACATATGTTCACTGCAGCACTATTTACAATAGCAAAGACATGGAATCAACCTAAATGTCCATCAATAATTGATTGGATAAAGAAAATGTACTACATATATGCCATGAAATACCATTCAGCCATAAAAAGGAATGCGATAATGTTCTTTGCAGGGACATGGATGGAGCTGGAAGCCATTTTCCTCAGCAAACTAACATAGAAATAGAAAACCAAATACTGTATGTTCTCACTTGTAAGTGGCAGCTGAATGATGAGAACATTTGGACACATAAGGGGAGAGAACACACACTAGTGCCTGCCAGAGAGTGGGAGGAGGGAGGATGGAGGAGAGCCTCAGGAAGAATAGTTCATGGATGCTGGGCTTAATATCTAGGTGATGGGATGATCTGTGTGGCAAACCACCATGGCACACGTTTACCTATGTAACGAACCTGCGCATCCTGCACATGTACCCCTGTACTTAAAATAAAAGTTGGAAATAAAAAATGAAAAGAATGACTCGGACAAGGAAAGTGATGGCCAGATAACAGCAGACCAGAATTTGCAAGTTACTCTGATACATAAAGCATCATAGGAAAAACAATCTGCAATCATTTTGTTTTTTGTAGAATAATATTTCGTCCTCTGAGAGTTGGTGAATTATAAGGATACCATTTATAAGAAAGCTGAAAGACTCTTACCAGCTTTGATGTTTCCCATTTACACATGAAGTTTATGTAGGCTTTATTAAAATTATATTTTTAGTCCTTGTAAAATTTTAAGCATTGTTCCTCAGAACATTTGCAAAAGGAAATATTTCTGCTTGACCAGTGAGATATGCATTTTGCCAGGATCATATTGGTCATGTCTATTTGTGTGCTGTTTTGGGATCACCAAAGTTTGTAGAAATGCAGTACCAACTAATAATTAAAATAAACTCTTTGAAGTTAAAAAAAAAAAAAAAAGAATGATAGAAATACACTCTCGGCCGGCACAATGGTTCACACCTGTGATCCCAGCACTTTGGGAGGCCGAGGCGAGTGGATCATGTGATCAGGAGATCAAGACTATCCTGGCTAACACGGTGAAACCCCATCTCTATTAAAAATACAAAAAAATAGCCGGGCGTGGTGGCGGGCGCCTGTAGTCCCAGCTACTCAGGAGGCTGAGGCAGGAGAATAGCATGAACCCGGGAGGCAGAGCTTGCAGTGAGCTGAGATCGCGTCACTGCACTCCAGCCTGGCTGACAGAGCGAGACTCTGTCTCAAAAAAAAAAAAAAAAAAAAAAAAAAAGAAAAAAGAAAAAAAGAAAGAAAAAAAGAAATACACTCTCAAGAGATCCAGATACTTCTGTTAACATGGACTTCATAATAACTATAATTAGTAGTCAAGGAGGAACTAGCAATTGCAGAAAAAAATCCTGCAAAATTTCTAGAAGTCAAAATAAATAACTGAAATAAAAAAAGTTAATTCGTGGCTTAATGGAATATTTGGTATGGCTAAAGAGAAAGTAATTTGGTATATAGAGAATAAGGAAGTGTTTATATAAAATAAAAGAAACAAATGTAGAAAAGAATATAAGAAATATGTGAGACAAATGTCTGACATATGTGTAGTTGAAGTTCCAGAAGAAGAAAGAGAATAGGGCAGAAACAATGTTTGAGAATATAATGGCTGAGTAATTTATAAACTAATTAGAGAATTCGAGCCACATATTGGAGAAGTGCAAAGGACTCACAGCAGGATAAGTATCAAGAAAAACATATGTAGGCAAATAATAAAACTGCTGAAACCCATAGCAAAAAACCAAACCAACCAACGAAACAAAAAAGAAAACATAAAATTAGATCAAGTAAAGAGATGTATTACTGTCAAATAGGCCACAATAAATCCGATAGTTGACTTTTTAACAAAACTATGGAAGGCCAGGTGTGGTGGCTCACACCTGTAATTTCAGCACTTTGAGAGGCCAAGGCAGGAGTATTGCTTGAGCCCAGGAGTTTGGGAATAGCCTGGGCAACATAATGGGACCCTGTCTCTACAAAAAATACAAAAATTAGCCAGACATGGTGACATGTGTCTCTAGTCTTAGCTATTCCAGAGGCTGAGGCAGGAATATCAAGAGCCAGGGAGATCAAAGCTACAGTGAGCCATGGTCACACTACTGCACTCCAGCCTGGACAGCAGAGTAAGACCCTGTTTCAAACAGATAACCAATCAACCAAAACCAAACCAAAACAACAACAACAGTAAAAACAATGGAAGGCAGAAGACATTGAAACTATAACTCAAAGTTCTAGAAAGTATTATATGTAATACATAAATCAGTCACAAAATTGTATTCTACAAAATATATCCTTCAAAAAGGAATGTAGGCAGGGTGCAGTGGCTCATGACCATAATTCTAGCACTTTCGGAGGCCAAGGTGGGCGGATCATCTGAGGTGAGGAGTTTGAGACCAGCCTGGCCAACATGGTGAAATCCTGTCTCTATTAAAAGTACTAAAATTAGCTGGGAGTGGTGGCGGGCAACTGTAATCCTATCTACTTGGAAGGCTGAGGCAGAAGAATCACTTGAACCTGGGAGGTGGAGGTTGCAGTGAGCTGAGATTGCGCCACTGCACTGCAGCCTGGGTGACAGAGCAAGATTCCATCTAAAAAAAAAAAAAGAATGTAAAATAAATATTTTAAGATAAAGACTGAAAGAATTCATCTTCAGGACATCTGTACTACAAGAACCACTAATGAAGTACTTCACACGTAAGGAAAATAATCACTATTGAAATCATAAAAGTGTAGAAAGAAATAAAAAGCTATAAGAGTAAACACGTGGATATATCCAAATGAATATTGATTGTATTAACCAATGCTAACTATATGCTGCTGGTTTAAAAGTATATAACAAAACAGCACAACGTATGAGAGAGAAGATATGGAATTCAATTATTCTATGGTTCTATTGTCTAAGAAATGGTAAAAATAGTACTAGACTTAAAAAAATTAAGATCGCATATTGTAATCACAGAATAACCTCTAATAGTAAAAAGAATGTGTAACTAATTAGTTAATAGAAATAAAGATAACAGCAACCACACAATCCAAAATAATGCAAGAAAAAGGAAAACAATAATATAGATGCTTTAACTCAGATCAATCATTACATTAAATGTGAACAGATGAATGACACCAATTAAATGACAAAGATAGTAAGACTGGATGCGAAGACAAATATTTTGCTCTGCTACTCACAGGTTAAATATAAGCACAGTGAAAGGTCGAATGGAAAAGGATTGAAGAAGATACATCATGCAAACAGCAACCAGAAGAAAACTGATATAATGAAATTAACATCCAAAAAACTGGACTACAAGGCAAAAAAGCATTATAGGTGATAAAGAGAGATGAGTACTGGTAAAAGTTTCAATCTTTAAGGAAGATATAATAATTTCAATATTATATGTATCAAATGAAATAGCTTCAAAATATATAAAGCAAGCATTCACAGTACTGAATGACAAAACAACAATTAAAGTGGAAGACTTTAACATAACATTTCTAAGTAACTGATAGATTGAGCAGAGAGAAGAATATGGAAGATTTGAGTAATAGCAAACATTATCTAATATAGAAATATGTATTTACACATGTAAAACTGCACTCAGCAACTGAAGAAAACTTATATAAAACATTTTCCATAGCTTGACTGGCTCAACACATTTTATCAGATTGAAGAGCAGATGAACATCAAATTGAACATCAGCATATATTCAGTGAGCACAATTGGATTATACTAGAAATTAATGACAAAAATGTCAACTAGAAGATTTCTAAGTGTTTGGAAATTGAGCAGTTCTATCATGAATAATCCATGGGTTAAAAGAAGCATTACCACAGACATTAGAAAACATTTTGAACTGAATGCTGATAAAAATACAACATATTAAAATTTGTGGAATGCATATAAAGCCCTGTTTAGAGATAAACTCATAGTTTTGAATAAATTTATTATAGAAAAAAGCTAAAAATCAGCAATTCATCTTTATAAGATAGGAAGAGAACATTAAACTAAAAAGTGGAAAGAAGAAAATAATGAGGATAAGAATAGAAAGTAATAAAACAGAAAACAAGTTTATAAGAGAAATTTTAAAAAGCCAAAATTTAATTTTATGGGAGACTAATACGTTTGATAAATCTTTGGTGTTATTAATAAAAGACAAGAGAAAGAAGACACAAATGATTAATATTGAAATGAAAAAGGAGACATCATCACAGATTCTACAGATATTAAAACAATGATAAAGAAATACATAAACAAATTTTTACTAATTTGAAAATATAGATGAAAATTTTTCTTAAAACAACATAACAAAACTGACATGATTAACAGAGAAAACATTAAACTTCTTGGGTTCATTAAAGAAATAGAATCAATAACTGGAGACCTTTCCTACTAGGATTAAGTCTTACCTTAAAAGTTGGCAATGTCTGGTTCACAGCAGTGCTCAGATAATACTAGTTGAAGGAATAGGTCTCTAGTATTGAAATACTCTTACTGCGTTGCTTATGTTTATACATCTGTCTCTTCATTAAACCACAAACTCCTTTGTATTCCCAGCATCCAGCACCTGTTATTTACAATTAGTCAATAAAAGTTTGTTGAATAATTGAATTAAAAAAAGAAGAGAACTGTTACTGTTTACTGAATGCCTTCATCAGGCTTAAGTGTCTCCTCTAGGAAGGGTACTAATCCCTTCATAAGGTCTTCACTCTCATTATCTAATTCTTTCCAAAGTTCCCCATATCCAAATACCGTTACATTGGGGATTAGGGTTTTCAACCTATGAAACTATGAAATTCTGGGGGACACATCTGGCTCTACACTAGAAATGTTTGTATAATTATCTCATTTATCAGCTGTTTTTTTTTTTTTTTTTTGAGACGGAGTCTCGCTATGTCACCCAGGTTGGAGTGCTGTGGCAGGATCTCGGCTCACTGCAGCCTCTGCCTCCTGGGTTCAAGCGATTCACCTGTCTCAGCCTCTGAGTAGCTGGGACTACAGGCGCCCACCACCATGGCCAGCTAATTTTTATGTTTTTAGTAGAGATGGTGTTTCACCATATTGGTCAGGCTGGTCTCAAACTCTTGACTTAGGTGATCTGGGTGATCTGCTCGCCTCAGCTTTCCAAAGTGCTGGGATTACAGGAATGAGCCACTGCGTCTGGCCTCATTTATTCTCTCTCTCTCTCCTTTTTTTTTTTTTGTTTGTTTTTTAGATGGAGTCTCGCTGTCGCCCAGGCTGGAGTGCAGTGGCGCGATCTCTGCTCACTGCAAGCTCCGCCTCCCGTGTTCACGCCATTCTCCTGCCTCAGCCTCCCGAGTAGCTGGAACTACAGGCGCCCGCCACCACGCTCAGCTAACTTTTTTTTGTATTTTTAGTAGAGACGGGGTCTCACCATGTTAGCCAGGATGGTGTCGATCTCCTGAGCTCATGATCCACCCGTCTCGGCCTCCCAAAGTGCTGGGATTACAGGCGTGAACCACCGTACCCAGCTCGTTTATTCTTAACTGTACTTGTGTGAGGGTGGTATTTTTAGTCTCATGAAGACATTACATTTTAAAGCCTATTTCTTTTCACTATACCAGTGATTTCCAAAATTGTCTGCATGTACCCTCTGGGGTACAGAATTGAGAAAAGAAAATTTTAGAAGCAAACTGTGAATGAGAGAGGTTAAGGAATTTGTCTGAGATCACACACTTTAGCTTTTACAGCTATCATATTTATCCTTGAGAAAAATATCTATGAATTTCTTAAGCCAACACTAGTAAGAAATTGGAGCTAAATGCTAATAAAATTTCCTGTATTCTAAAAAAGGGTCTTCATTTCTACTCTTACTCAAATATCCTGATTTCCATCCTGTAGATACTATATATATATTCTTTGTAAATAGTATTGACAATTACCAATAAAAAAAAAATGTAGCTACACTTTTCTTGTAAAATTGCAAAATTAGCCACAGCTTTTTTTTTTTTTTTTTTTTTTTTTTTTTTTAGATGTCGCCTAGGCTGGAATGCAGTGGCACGATCTCAACTCACTGCAACCTCCACTTCCTGGGTTCAAATGATTCTCCGCCTCAGACTCCCAAAGAGCTAGGATTACAGGTACCTGCCATCACACCTGGCTAATTTTTTTTTGCATTTTTAATAGAGACAGGGGTTTCACCATATTGGTCAGGATGGTTTCGAGCTCCTGACCTCAAGTGATCCACCCGCCTCAGCTTCCCAAAATGGTAGGATGACAGGTGTGAGCCACCGTGCCTGGCTGCCAGTAGCTTCTTAAGAATGGCTTTTATAATATATTTGCTTCAAATTTTATTTAGAAATGTGAACTATGAGCTATCTTTTCACAAGACTACTACCTACTATAAATTTAGTTATGAAAAAATTTCAAGTTTCATCTGGTATCCCTAAGATAAAAACCAAAAGGAAGGCTTATGGAACTTATTGAAGCTTATATTTTTTGTTATGGATTTCAAGTATATGCCT
This sequence comes from Papio anubis, assembly GCF_008728515.1. Lineage (NCBI taxonomy): Eukaryota > Metazoa > Chordata > Mammalia > Primates > Cercopithecidae > Papio > Papio anubis. The sequence continues at coordinate 73,078,831 of NC_044985.1, read as the reverse complement.
AAAAAGAGATACTAAAATTTGGCCAACAAATTGTGATATGCTTTGGTAAACTACTAATTGATGAACATTTTTTCCAGTTTCTATTCATACTATGCATTTCCCTATAAATCTATTTAATTTTAATTCATAATGTAAACATTATCTTTGTCCAAAAGATCACGAAAGGTGTGAAAAAATCTTTAAACAATGTTAAAAATGGTAAAATAAAGTGTGACACAGAAATTGTTAAAATCTTAGGTACATTTGACAGTCTTTCATCCTTCATTTACATTATTCTAATAGCATCATCTAGAAGTAATTTTATTGACTGAAATGTTTTTAGGTGCTAATAGTGAGATACTTTTCTCTGATATTTTTTTATCCAAGAGGTTTGTGGAAGCTTTAAAAATGAGCACTGTGGGCTGGGCGCGGTGGCTCACGCCTGTAATCCCAGCACTTTGGGAGGCCGAGGCGGGCGGATCACGAGGTCAGATGATCGAGACCATCCTGGCTAACACGGTGAAATCCTGTCTCTACTGAAAATACAAAAAATTAGCTGGGTGTGGTGGCGGGCGCCTGTAGTCCCAGCTACTCAGGACGCTGAGGCAGGAGAATGTCATGAACACGGGAGGCGGAGCTTGCAGTGAGCCGAGATCAGGCCACTGCACTCCAGCCTGGGCGACAGAGCGAGACTCCGTCTCAAAAAAAAAAAAAAAAAAATGAGCATTGTACTCTAAGGAAGTAACACAAATTCTGAAAGTGCTGTAAACCATCTCATTGAAAAGACAAACCAAAAATGAATGATTGAAATAAAGTATGTAGTTCAAAACTAGTTATTGTTCTATTTAATTTACATTATTTATAGTCCATGAGCAAAAAATGACTCTCTGGGAAAGAACCACATTTCAATTAGATAGAATTACCTTTCAGTGAGGTTTACCTCATTTTATTGTATACCTTTTTTCTATTTCATTGTGACTTTCATACTTTGTGTCTTTATGAGCCTGTCAAGGAGACAGAGGTTTTATGTCTCTGTTTTATTATGTGATTACTTGGCTGAATTAAGCTTCCTTAGCCACTTCAGGCTACTATAACAGACTGGATAGCTAAACAAGAAACATGTATTTCTCATGGTTCTGGAAGATGGAAGTCTGAGATCAGGGTACTAGTATGGACAGGTTCTTGTTGAAGGTACTATTCTTGGTTTGCAGACAGAGAACATGTTAGAGAACAGAGAGAGGAAGCAGGCTCACTCATGTCTCCTCTTAGATGGGCACTAATCCATTTATAAGGTAACTCTCATGACCTGATTCCTTCTAAAGGTCCCCATATCCAAATACCATCACATTGGGTATTAAGGTTTTCAACCTATAAATTTCTGGGGGACACAAACATTCAATTCATAGCAACTCTCCCAAGACTATTCATGTTTAAATTTAAAAAAGCCTTCGTATGAAGAATCTAAAGTTATGGTTTTTTTTTTCAAAATCTTATACTCTTCAATTCATATTATGTGGTTATTTCTCCTACTATATTATCTACTCTAACTAAGTTAAAATCAACATTATCCAAGAGCAACTTATCTTTTCTGCTAGAAAGGTAGGCCTTTGGAAAGAATGCACAATAATGATCATAAAGGACTCAAGCAATTGCACAGGATTGGTTGCCATAGGAAAGTGTGATTAGGAGGTATGCTCAAGGTGAGGCCTCATTTAGCTTCTGATGAATAAAGTTGAATGGAAGAAAATGGCCTGCAGCAGATGGGGAGCATAAAAACTTTGGCTGAGAAGAAATGAAAATTAAGTGGACAGAATGTCTTTTAAGGCTGTAAAGGCAGGCAAGCAGCTGGGAACTATTGTGGCGAAGGTCTTGCATGCTGTGAAAAGCCAGACGTTACTATGTTTTGCTACTGTAACTAGGAAATATTGAGGGAAATTTGGCATAAAGTAAAGGCACTTGCAAGTTCATTTCTTCTGGCAATTAAAAAATAGGAGATCTAATAGAAGCTATAAGAATGAAGGGGTAAGACTTAATTATTGAAACATCCATTTATAACTTCATAACTAATGCTTCTTTGTAAATTGGGAAAGAGTTGAGTCACTGTTGTCTAGGGGAACTCAACTTTAAATCTCCCTGTTATAAACAGCATTCCTCAAACCACAAACCCATCTCATTAACCATCAGACATTATGCAGATACTACTTTGACAATGACTCACATTCTCTCTGGAAGTTTCATACAATTTAAATAGAGGTATTAATTAGACTATGGAAATATGGGTCCCTGTAGTACTAGTCTGTATTTAAGCTGAGAAACATATTTTAAAAAGAATTAATGAGTGTGTAAAAGCTATTTGCATATGAAGTTTTCCAGTGACTATAAAACGGGACATAATTTAATCCAATTTAGTTATTAGTTTTCTTTCATTTTTACTTAATTTTTTAAAAGAATAAACATGGATATTGCCAGACCCAAGATTGGAAAATCATAGTACTTTTAGACATACGGAATGAAGTCACAGCTGAAAGCAATTTTGTGTGTGTTTTTCTGTAAAAAGTATTTGAAGATTTCAAAAAAAAAGTTTGAAAAAGTGAGAGATTGTGTATTTCAAGGGCACACATATGATGTTAAAATGACATTGTTAATTAAATGCAAATTGGCAAATAAATTATTTTCATCTACTTATTCCTACAATAAAATTTTTTTCTTTTATTTATGGGTAGAGTTCTATTCTGTAAACAGAAGCAATAAGATATGACTATGTGGGGAACCTAGATGTAACTGATACTACAGACTTTTTGTCTTACAGATAAGTGTGGTATTTCCAAAAATTAATTCTTCTTACCTACTGGCAGTAACCTTAGGGTAGATATTTAATCTACCCAGGTGATTGGATAATTCATCACTATCCTAAATCCTTAACAAGGCTTTTAGGCAGAGTTAGAAAATAGATGGTCCTTCAAATGGTTACCTGCACCTTGGGCCATGTGATGAGTGTGATTTACTGTGCCTATCACATCTATTAACACTGCAATGAATTCTTGCCTTGTCTCTATTTTTTCCCATCTTCCCTACGTGCTCCCTGCTACAAGGCTGGGACCAAGCTGTTTACAGCCTGGGAGTAATGGGATGAGGGAAAGCATTTTTCGTGGTGATAAAGTAAGATGATTTGCTTCTTTAGATAGGGGCATGTGGAAGTACATTTGTCCTATAAAGTTAAAGGAAGAAGAAAGGGACATTCTTTACTTCCAGGGGTAAGGACATGTAAACTCTGATTTTGTTTTATGAGTTAAAGAAAAGGGACAGATAATCATTTGATATGACTGTGAAAGACTAGGATAATCAGGAGTGGAGGAGAGCATAACTATCTGTAGAGGATAAGGTCAAAGTCAGTATGGCATCTTTTAGGAAGTAATTCCTGAGTGTTGTACATATTTCCAGTTCTGGTTGAGTCTAAAATCTATTAACAAAATTGTAAGGTACTCATTCTAGGGATGCACTGGCAGTTATTCACATCCCCAAATTTTACTTCCTAGGTTTATGTGGAATTTTGAGCAGTTGAGTTAAGCCCAATGTCTAAACTTCTCAGATATTTTATAACTTGATACATAAATGTAAAAATGCATATGTATATGCCAATATTAATGTTGCTCAAATTGTTTTGTTTTTAAAAATAGTGAGAATAAAGGAATATTATCATGTATTACCATGGCAAAATGTTTTAATAAAGGGCAAACTAATATCTCAACTGAACATTAATAACTTATATAGACTAGTTCCCTAATAGGAACACCATTTCAATATGATGTCAAACTTAATAATATTGAGATACACAGTTAGTGTAAGGAAAACATATCCATTTCAAAGGAAAGAACTAGTGGCCAATAAGTAATCACATCAACCACAAAAAAATCAAACAATTTTAGCATGTAGAGTGAGCTAAATTTGATGTAAATCTTTTTTGAAGCAAGTTCTAACCTTTTTCTTTTTACATTTCAGGAATAAATAAAAGACAGTATGTAAGTATACCTAAAAGGGCTTTATAAATCCATCTTTTTAGAAGGAATGACTTCCTTCTAATAGAAGGAGAAATCTGGTGGATGCCCTCTGAGGAAAGTATGTTGAATACATTAGATGGGATGGAAGGAAGCACTTTTATTAGTTTCTATTGGTAAAAGACAATCTAGAGTAATTACGCTTTGCATATCATATCATCTCTTCTGATACACTAGATTGCTATTTTGTTCAACTGTTACTTTATTTACCCTAGTTCTGCATTTTTGTGATCCAAAGCAATCAACTTTTTATTTAATGAGAGCAGTGGGTTCTCATCTTAAGTTTGTCATCATTGGGGGAGACTTAGCCATGAGTCAGAGATGGTATATGTAATTCCTACTACCATACAGCCTAAGAGCATGTGCAACTCAAACATTAAACTGAATTCCCTATATAACATATCTGTCAGATATTGTGTGTGGAATACAGGAGCAGAATGCATCTTGCCATCCTACTTACATTTCAGATCTAAACCTCAAATGCCATCTTACAATATCCAGCCAAATTTGGGATCTCAGAGCATTTGTTACTTTCATAGTAGTGTTATTGCTTTGGATACATTTCAGAAATAAGTAGTTTAAAAAATCTTTGAAAATTACAAATCACAAGTTTGCCTGACTAATGACTTACCTTTTAAGCCAACTTTAATAAACTCATATTTTAACTAAATAAACCTGATGACCAAAAGGAAAACTTTATTATTTTAAGAAATTAGCTTGTATTCGTGTTTTTAACATCTCACTCCAAAGTGACAGTCTCAGAACATGAAAATAATTCAAGTTTAGAGAATTCCAAAAATAAATTATGGATGCCTTATTAAGTGTTATAAATTGCTCAATTTGCTAAATAAATTGGGGAAATGACTTTTAAGTACTTGCTACCGATCCTTACTTTTGATTATTTATTTTCTTGTGTTTAGTGAGACTGTAAAGTGAAGATTGCAGTTGGGAACTAATTACTATTATCTTTTAACAACTTTGGAACGTAGATGAGCATGTTCCATACTACATGTTCCTATGACGTCTGACAGCTGCCATTATATTTGGATATCTTCTTAATCCAAACTTTTTATGCCTAGCTTTTCTCTGTTTGTCGCCTTTATCTCATAACCTAATTTCCTTCCTTCTTCCATCTCAACCCTAATAACCATGCCTTGTTAGGCAGCAGCACCCATATTTCCTATGATTCACATCGATATTCACTTGTCTTCTGTGTCATTCTTTTGGGGACTTTCTCTCTATTAGGGAGTATGCCTAGTCAAGTTTACCTTTACTCTTTTGATAAAGACATTTTGGTAAAGATTTCAATCATCTTGACAGATTTATTAGACCTATTTTTGTATTTACAAACACTGTTTGTGACTTTCAAGTCAGATCAACCATGTAGGTATGTTCTGCTGTGACTATGTATATCTTGGCTGGAAGGACCAAACCATCTGGGCATATGCTGTTGTGATTTGTGCGGGTGAGCTCCAGGGGATTGGGGTTGCTAAGACAGTGAGTCTTACAGTTCAACACACAGGCAGCCTCAGGGGCCTACTTCTGCTCTATTTTGATCATATTTTAGGTTGGACTTGCTAGATTTGGGGCAGTTCCTAGAGATCTAGGAGGCCCAAAAGAACTTGAATCTGTTCTAGGGCTCAGTCATCTTGTTCATTAGAATGATAGACCAATGCCTCCATTTACCAATATGTTTTCACAAAATGCCTCACAGTGTTTCCAGGTTTCATGAAATTTAGCAAAAGACAAAATATGTTGGTGGAATCTAGCTTCTAGATGCAGTAATATCTTCTGTCCAGTTTTTGGATATGTTTAGATTTACTACAGACTCCTTAATGCTGGAAGGTCAAAAGAAGTTAACATTCTCCATTGCGGTGATCTTCAGTTTATATTGGAATAGCATTTGTTTCCATTAATGATCCAATTAATGAGGGAAACCATGTTGTGTGATGAGATGTGGGGATTAGGAAATGTAACTAATCTTATTTTTTGTCTCTTGTGAGTACAATAGGAATAAACAATAATGTTACAGCTCCTTCACAGATTTCAAGCAGATTATACATACAGTTGAAAGACCAAATTGCTTTATTCCAATCTAAAATTTTTAGAGTAATTCTGTACTAAAGCTTGCACTGACAGCATGGGTTCAGGCATTCTGAAGTCACTGGAGCAGATAAATTGTCTGAGAAAGAAGGTAAAAAAGATCTTGGAAAAAAACTCCTAAAATTTTTGCCATTTGTTCATGACGATTTCATTAAAATTTGTTTTTAGTAGGATGAATAAAATATATCTTGTATTTGTTTCTCTATATTTTTGTCTGAAAATTGCTTCCCAATAATGTAACTCAAGCTTTGCTGCTGAAAGGGTCGGAGGAATTTATAGAATTGTGGCCATCAATCATATGCTGGATATTGCTGAAGTGCTGACTGATACAGACTTATTGTCTACTGTCACATAACATAAAATTTTCTGTAAGAAAGTGTACTATTAGCTACAGTGAAGGGTTTACTTTATAAAGGGTGTTAAACATAACTTGTATCTTCCCTTAATAGATGACTTGTTACTAATTTTGATTCCAAAAATAAAATTGGCTATCAAAAAAAATACTCCTAAAAATTTACATAGAACTATAATAGACTAATAGAACATTAGAACCAGATGATATCTGATTTACAATATTTGATCATAACTATTCAATATAGCATGCTTGCGATAGAATGTTGGGAACCTTTCAGTGGCCCTTCCATTAGCATTTTCTGAGATCAGGAGAACCGCCTAAACTGTCTTGTTCTCTTGATTAGTATCAGTGTCTAGAACATAAAATGTGCTTAGAAAATCTTTGCAGAATGAATAAATGAGAGTGAATGAATGGAAGAGAGGAAATATGCCAAGCAGAGGACTGAATCACTTCTCTCTGATAAGCATTACTATTACTTAATGTTAGAAAAACAAAGGGAGCATAATTCCTTTATAGTTTGTGAATATATTAGGCTCCTAATTCTTGATTTTATTTTGTTCCCACTTAAACCCTATATGACTGCAATCTATTTTTTGTACAATGATGACCTTTTAAAAACAAATCACACAATGTCACACTTCTGCTTTGAAATCCTGTAATGCCTGTTCACTGTAGTTAGTACAAAATACAGCCATTTATCTTGGCCTACAAGTACGTGCTCAGCTTTGTCCTTGCCCACTTATCCAACCTTATCCCTCAAGGCTCTTTGCCGTTCACACTGCATGCCAGTCACGCAGAACTCTCTCTGCTTCTAGTTCGTTTCCACCCCAGGACTATTGTAGTGTCTGTTCCCTCTGCCTGGAAGGTGGATCTTTACCTTCCTGTCTCCTTTCCATCTATTAGGTTTCCATTTAAAGTTCACCTCCTTAAAGAAGACTTTCTTGATCACCCATCCTAGTTCACAATGCTCCCTCTAGCACTCCCTGCCTGGTCACTCTTTATTTTCATATAGCAGTAATTACTTTATCTTATCCTCCAGGAGAGCCACTTTTATTGCTGTGTTCTCATGCCTAGAACAGAAGTTGGCACAGGTTGAACATGTACACATGGAATTTTTGATTACACATTTGGATGCTCTAACAGGCTGGGCGTAGTGGCTCATGCCTGTAATCCTAGCATTTTGAGAGGCCGAGGTGGACAGATTGCTTGAGCTCAGGAGCTTGAGACTAGCCTGGGCAACATAGTGAGACCCTGTCTCTACAAAAAATACAAAAATTAGCCAGGTATGATGGCATGTGCCTATAGTCCCAACTACTTGGGAGGCTGGCTTGAGTCTGGGAGGCAGAGATTGCAGTGGGCCAAGATCATACCACTGCACCCCATCTTTCTGTAAGATTACTGGTATATAAAACTCAGAGAACACTGTCCCTCTAGTTAGAAGCTGCAATTTAAAAATTGGCTTCTATAGAACAACAACTATTTTTTTGCCACTGTAAACTGCACTGCATTAATACCTTCGAGCATAAACATCTTAACCTGTTGCAACTTTGTTTATAGGCTAGTGTCCCAGAAGTGGAGTTGTTGAGTCAAAGTTTATACAACATTTTAATCTTCTTGGATGCAAAAATTCTAAGTAAAATATTAGCAAACAGAATACAATAATGTCTCCAAAGAATAATACATCAGGAATAAGTAGAACATATTCCAGGAATGCATGGCTATTTATTTCCCTTTTTAAAATATTATTTTAGAATTGGGGGTACATGTGCAGGATTGTCACAGAGGTATGTTGCATAATGCTGAGGTTTAGGACATAACTTAACTTGTCATCCCGGTATTGAGCATAGTACCCAATAGGTAGTTTTTCAGCCCTTGCTCCCACTCCTCTCTCTATCACTAGTAGGCTCCACTGTCTATTGTTCCCATCTTTTTGTCCATGTGTATCCAATATTTATCTTCCACTTGTAAATGAGAATATGTGGCATTTGGTTTTCTATTTCTGCGTTAGTTTACTTAGGATAATGGCCTGTAGCAGCATCCATGTTGCTGCAAAGGACATGATTTCATTCTTTTTTATGACTGTATAATATTCCATGATGTATATGTACCACATTTTCTTGATCCAACCCACCATTGATGGACACCTAGGTTGATTCCATGTTTTTGTTATTGTGAACAATGCTGCAATGAACATATGGGTGCATGTATCCTTTTGGTGGAATGATTTATATTCCTTTGGGTATATACTCAGTAATGAGATTGCTGAGTCAAACAGTTGTTCTGCTGAGAAATTGCCAAATTCCTAGCCACAGTGGCTGAACTAATTTATATTCCCACCAACAGTGTATTAGTATCCTCTTTTCCCCACAGCCTCACCAACATTTGTTTTTTTTTTTTTTTTTTTTTGGTATTAGTATCCTCTTTTTCCCACAGCCTCACCAACATTTGTGTTTTTTTGGTTTGAATTTTTAACAAAAGCCATTCTGACTGGCGTGAAATGGTATCTCATTGTGGTTTTGGTTTGCATTTCTCTGATAGTTCGTGATGAGCATTTTTTTTCATATGCTTGTTGGCCACTTGTATGTCTTCTTTTGAGAAGTGTTTGTTCATATCCTTTGCCTACTTTTTAATGGGGTTGTTTTTTTGCTTGTTGATTTAAGTTCCTTACAGATTCTGGACTATTAGACCTTTGTCAGACTTACAGTTTGCAAATATTTTCTCCCATTCTGTAAGCTGTTTAATTTCTTGGTAATTTCTTTTGCTGTGCACAAGCTCTTTAGTTTAATTAGGTCCCACTTACCAATTTTTGTTTTTGTTGCAGTTGCTTTTGGGGACTTAGTCATAAATTCTTTGCCAATGCCAATATCAAGAAGGGTATTTCATAGCTTTTTTTCCCCTAGGATTTTTATAATTTGAGATCTTACATTTAAGTCTTTAATTCATCTTGAGTTAATTTTTGTATATGGTGATAGGCAGGGGTCCAGTTTCATTCTTCTGCATATGGGTAGCCAGTTATTCCTGCACCATTTATTGAATAGGGGGTCTTTTTCCCATTGCTTATTGATATAAGTTTGGCTGTGTCCCCACCCAAATCTCACCTTGAATTGTAATAATCCCTGCATGTCAAGGGCAGGGCCAGGAGGGATGGTTTCCTCCATACTGTTCTCATGGTAGTGAATAAATCTCATGATATCTGACGATTTTATAAATGGGAATTCCTCTGCACAAGCTCTCTTGCCTGCCACCACGTAAGACATGACTTTGCTCCTCATTCACCTTCTGCCATGATTATGAGGCCTCCCCAGCCATGTGGAACTGTGAGTCAATTAGGTCAATTAAATCTCTTCCTTTATAAATTACCCAGTCTCAGGTATGTCTTTATTAGCAGCATGAGAACAGACTAATAAACTTATTTTTGTCCACCTGGTACTTATTGTGCAGCTTTATTTATGAGTTCTCTACTCTGTTCCATTGGTCTATGTGTCTGGTTTTGTACCTGTACCATGCTGTTTTGGTTACCACAACCTTTGGTTAGTTTGAAGTCGGGTAATGTGATGCCTCTGACTTTGTTCTTTTTGCTGAGGATTGATTTGGTTATTCATGCTGTTTTTTGATTCTATATGAATTTTTGGATAGTTTTTTCTAATTCTGTGAAAAAATGGCATTGGTAATTTGATAGGAATAGCATTGAATCTGTACATTGCTTTGTGGAGTATGGCAATTTTAATGACACCGATTCTTCTCAATCCATGAGCTTGGAACATTTTCCCATTTATTTGTACTGTCTCTGATTTCTTTTAGCAGTGTTTTGTAGTTTTCTTTGTAGAGATCTTTCACCCCATTTGTTAGATGTGTTCCTAGGTTTTTTTGTATGTGTCTTTTATAAATGGGATTGTATACTTGATTTGGCTCTCAGCTAGAATTTTATTGGTGTACAAAAATACTATTGAGTTTTGTACATTGATTTGGCATCCTCAAACTTTGCTGAAGTCTTTTATCAGTTCTAGGAATCTTATGGCAGGTGCAGAGTTTTCTAAGTATAGAATCATATCATCAGTCTAACTTCTTTTCTTATTGGGATGCCTTTTATTTCTTTCTCTTGCCTGATTGGTGAGGTTATTTCAATATGAGAAATCTATGAACTTAGTTCATTATATTTATCAATGAAAGGAGAAAACAATATAATTATATGAATAGACACTGAAAAGCCTTGAGTAAAAAATGCTATTAATAAAAAGTCTAAAGAAAATATGAATACCAGAATGCTGCTTAAAAAAGATTATCAGAAATAAATAGCAAATATTATCCTAAATGATGAATGTTTAATATGAATGTAGACATTTCCATTATAATGATAAAGAATAGGGAAATGATTAGTATTCAGTATTATTCAACATGATTTTGAAAGTTCCTTAAAATACAGAACATTGGTTTATGTGAAGATTTATTGAGTAAGACCTCAAAAGCACAGGCAACGAAAGCAAAAATGGACAAATGGGATCACATCAAGCTACAAGGATACTCCACAGCAAAGGAAACAATCAACAAATTGAAGAGACAACTCTCAGAATGGGAGAAAATATTTGCAAACTATCCCTCTGAGAAGAGATTAATAACCAGAATATATAAGAAGCTCAAACAATTCAATGGCAAAAAAAAAAAAAATCTGATTATAAAATGAGGAAAAGATCTGCATAGGCCTGTCTTAAAAGAAGACATATGACCAACAGGTATATTAAAAAGTGCTCATCATTGCTAATCAGAGAAATGCAAATCAAAACTACATTCAGATATCAGCTCATCCTAGTTAAAAAGGCTTTTATCAAAAAGATGGGAGAAGACAGATGCTGCTGGAGGATGTGGAGAAATGGGAATCCTTGTACACTATTGGTGAGAATATATATTAGTATAGCCATTACGGAAAATAGTATGGAGGTTTCTAAAAAAATTAAACATAGAACTACCTATGATACAGCAATCCTACTGCTGAGTATACATCCAAAAGAAAGGAAATAGGTATATCAAAGAGATATCTGAACTCCCATGTTTATTATAGCACTATTCACAGTAGCTGAGATATGGACTCAATCTAAGTGTCCATCAATGGATGAATGGATAAAGAAAATATGGTAGATATACACAATGGAATATTATTCAGCCATATAAATAGTAAAATCCTGTCATTTGCAACAACATGAATGGAAATGGAAACATAAAATGATTTTATTTTCTTGCCTATGTTATCTTAGTATTTTTAGAACCTATTATGGACTGAATTATGTCCTCCTTAATTCATATGTTGAAGCCTTGACACCCAAGTTTACTGTATTTAGAGATGGGGCTGTTAAAATGGTAATTAAAATTAAATAGGGACATTAAAGTTGAAATCCTAATCCGGTATGACTGATGCCATTATAAAATGAGGAGGAAACACCAGTGAAGAGTGCACACAAAGGAAAGAACTTGTGAGAACACAGTGAGAAGGTGACTATCCTGCAAGCCAAAGAGAGAAGACTCAGGAGAAACCAATCCATCTGGCACCATCATCTTGGACTTACAGCGTTTAGAACTGTGAGAAAGAAAATTTCTGTTGTTTCAACCACCCATTCTGTGGTATTTTGTTATGGCAGCCTTAGCAAAAACTACTGTAAAACAGAAACCTGTGATGTGCTTATGTTAGTAAATATGTACAAATTGTTTGTAGTAAGAGAATTTGGTTAAATGGCTGATGTAAGGTCCTCTGAGCTGGCTGCACCATGGTCAAGCCATCCTGACATTCCCCTACCCTTGTGATTGTGATATTTGCTTATCCTCTTGAATGTACTTGGTAACATTCCTCCCTGCCCTTGTGACAATACACCCTCCCTGCCCTTGTGAATGTATTTTGTAAAATCCTCCCCACCGACCTTGTGACAATACACTTTCCCTGCCCTTGTGAGTGTACTTTGTAACATCCTTCCTGTCCTTGAGAATGTACTTTGTAACATCCATGGCCTGCAAAAAAATTGCTCCTGACTCCACTGCCTATCGCAAACCTATAAGAACCAATGATAATCCCACCACCCAGGCCGGGCGCGGTGGCTCAAGCCTGTAATCCCAGCACTTTGGGAGGCCGAGACGGCGGATCACGAGGTCAGGAGATCGAGACCATCCTGGCTAACACGGTGAAACCTCGTCTCTACTAAAAATACAAAAAACATTAGCCGGGCGAGGTGGCGGCGCCTGTAGTCCCAGCTACTTGGGAGGCTGAGGCAGGAGAATGGCGTGAACCCGGGAGGCGGAGCTTGCAGTGAGCCGATCGCGCCACTGCACTCCTGCCTGGGCGACAGAGCGAGACTCCGTCTCAAAAAAAAAAAAAAAAAAAAAAAAAAAAAAATCCCACCACCCTTCCCTGACTCCTTTCTCAGACTCAGCCCCCTTGCGCCCAAGTGAATAAACAGCCTTGTTGCTCACACTAAGCCTGCTCAGGTTGTCTCTTATACGGATGTGCATATGACAGCTGAATAGCAGATAATTATACACGAACCAGAAATTTTTTTCTATATGACTTATAATCACCTATAAATAGAAATTAGAAAAACTTCCATAAATAGAATTAAGTATATGACGAAGGTGGGATTTTAATATCTTGATTGTTAACTACTTGAGTAAACACTTGCTATAATTTTATTTACTTTTGATTGTCTTAAAAATGTTTATTTTAAAAATTAGTTTAATTTTTTATTTTATTTTATTTTTTGAGACAGGATCTTACTCTGTCACCCAGGCTGGAGTGCAGTGGCATGATCATGGTTCATTGGAGCCTTGACTTCCCTGGGTTCAGGTGATCTTTCCACCTCAATATTTTTAATTGTCTTAAAGAGGAATTCTTTAGCTTCAAGATAGAAACACTAAGCTGTATCTCACCTTTTATTTATTGCTGCCCTGACAAAAGTTAGCATGTAAGTTGTTTAGCTTATTAAAATGAACAGTTTAAGTTATTAGAAATACTAATTGTTGAGTAGTCATTTATTCAAGTTGTAAGTTTAATGGATGTGGAAAAATATTCAACAACAGCAGGAAATTGTTATATAATACCTTCTTTATTTTATTGAATTTCAACAAACATGCTTTCTAAGAAACAATCTGAAAGTAAATAATTTATATTTTGGTCTAATTTAATTATCTAGTGACACAATAATAAAGGGCTATTTTTCAAATAAATTTTACTAAAAATAAAGTTTATATTATAATACTATTTTCTATATATAATCTGATTTTTGAATTCTGTTTGAAGGATGTTTGATTTTGGAAAGTTAACTTGAGATGTCAGCTTACAGCTTTAAGTGATAGACGAAATACAATTTTATTTCAAGTTTTTTTATTTAATCTTTTCTTCTGAAATTACTGCATGATCTTTTCATATAAAGAAGAATGCATAACATACCATACGTATTTATTATTTTCAAGATTATCTACCTACTACCCTCTTTTGTGATACTGCCATGATTTTAAGTAGAATGTTGTAGAATTATTATGTTTCATGAAAATAATAATCCTCTTTATGAACATTTAAACAATTAAGAAATGTACAAGAGAACAAAATACCTTCCTTCCATGGCCAATCACCCAGAAAAATATTAATATAATAATTAGAACATCTTTCCAGACATTGCTTAGTGCATTTATAAAGATAGGATTATAGCTATGGATGATTGGAAAAAGTGCATAAAAATTGTAATCTAAATATACATAATATTTTACATTAAAAGTAATAAATTTAGATTTGCTGGAATTTAACAAAAGAAAAGGAAAATGAAAGATTTTTTAATCTTCTGATAGATATTTCTTCATCAGAGATAGTCTTCCTAAAAGAGCCTTCTGCATTTAAAAAAGATGAGAAATGTTAAAAAGTTTTCTTTAAGTTTATGTTTCAATTTTATATCCTATTGACTGATTTCTGCTGTGAAAGGTAAGGAAGTGAGTACTCTTCCTTCATCCACCCATTTCTTTGCTTCTGTTTTTTACTCAACGTAATATAATGTTTAGTTTTCAGCTTTTATAGCATTGCCATTTAGTTCTATAGTTGTAATTCTCACAGTTTAGTTTTGGTTTTACATTTAAATGAATTTCATTTTCTCTACCAGTCTTTTTGTTACAGCTTCTTCATTCTTCAGTTCCTTGTTTTCATTCACATATTTGATGACTGAATTTCATTGTCAATAAGTATTCAGAGATATTATATTCTCTGAGTTTTTGAATTTCTACAAATTACAAATTATAAAATGTTTTAAAATACTTGGATTATATTACAAGAAGAATTTTGTAAATACTACTCTATATTTTCTGGTACTAAAGATTGTTGGTGTGATGTCTCAGGCTAGCTTAATTTTTTTGCCCCTGTAGATTACTTATTTTATTTTCTCCCTGAGTAGGTGGATTCTTTGGTCTATCATTCTTTTTAAAAAATTTTTATATTTTTCACAGAAAAATAATTGAACAGCATAAATACATGTACAAATTATAACTAGATCTATATTAATTACTTATTTGTACTAGAGGTTTTTTAAAAAAATTAACTATGTTTTAAGATGGAGTACATAATTTGCCTTTCATTAAAAATATTAGAACCCAATAGGCAAATCTGTTTTTATTATTTTTTCTCATTTTTTTTCATTTTACAGTGACATTTTAATTTTGATTTTAGCTTTAAATTTTTATAATTTTTTCTATTATCTTTATTCTTAGCTTAAAATATTTTAGCTTAAAACATTTTACTGTTGTTATTCTTTTAGATATTTTAAAGGTAAAGAGGAAAAAATTTATGTGTTACAATTTTGAACTTAAGCACAACACAGCGTACATACCAAATAAGAGAGATTAGATGCTTTATTTCATCCTAGTGGGTTCTGGAATATCTTATCTGCCTTTCCTAGATAGAGCCTATTATCCCATTCCATTCATCTTTGACATTCCTAAAATATTTTTTGTGTGTGTTTCTGAATTTTTTGCCCACAGGCAAAATTCACTAGAATAATGATAATTACTTATACAAACAGCATTTTTAACTGCTGAGCTATATATATATATGTATCTCTTATATATAATCTCATATATATATATCACATATTTCATATATATATATTTCACTACTTCACTCCCTTTAAGAGGAGTTATATATTCTAAAACCCACAAACAACCAGTGCATATTAGACAAGTCTGGTTAAATAAATGACTACATAACTACTAGGGAAGTAGATGAGAGAGTCCATTCAGGGAATACCCTTAATTTAATGCCAATGTTTTAATCTTAACAAAAAACCTTGATCTTATTTACCTTCTCTCTGAGCAGAGTTATGAAAGGAGTCTCTTAGAATGTAGAGTTTCCCAAATCAAAATGGTGGGTGCTAGAAAGACCACGAACTTGGAGTTATATATCTCAGATTGAAATTTAGCTTTGTTACTAACTATGAAAAGTTGAGCAAGTTATTTAATGTCACAGAGCCTTGGTTGCTTCATATTTATAGTGTGATAATGACTAATTTATTGTAAATGGAATAATGTACACAAAGTGTAAAGGACATAGAAAACACTCAGTATCCACTAACATGTCTTGAGCTGAGTATCTCAAGTATCTCCCTGAAGAAAATTTTGTTTTGCCCTAGGTACCTCTGTACCCTGCCTCTCTGTGGCCTTTGATAATGAGATGTCAGTTTTATGACCTGTCAGTTTAGCAACCAGCACCTAAGGATACTCTTTCATCCAGCCATAAAAAATGTCTGTGGAAAGCAAAAGTGACATTGTCTCAGCAGTTAAGTACTGTTAGCATGAGAAAAGGAATTTTGCCCTGTGGGTTCACAGTCATTTGGATGAAATATTTTAGGAATTTCAGTAAAACTGCAGCCTTAAATCATTTACTTCTTTTTTTTTTTTTTTTTTTTTTTTAAAATCAAAAGTGTTAAGCCTGCAAATTGACAAGTAGGAGAAATTATTTAAAGACTGTGTAATCCAGCTATACTCTGGTCCTTAGGACATATGAATGGGCTTCAAAGGATCAATGAACTTCCTGAAATTGTATACAAAGCTAGTATGCGGGTGCATTTTTGTGCTGAGAGGTCTGTGGTGTTCAAAAGATTCTTAAAAGGGTTCACAGCTCAAATAGAATTTAGAACTACTTTCCCAGCTACTCTAACACTGGTCTTTGGAAGAAATTATACCAAGAAGACCATAATAACTTGACCTGATGTATAATCATCTTCACTGAATTTTAATAATATCTGTATCAAATAATAAAATAAATAGTAGTATTTTTCCAGGAAATATTATGAACATAATTAATGAGGGTAAAATTTACTAATTACTTAGTATCTCATATTTCATATACAAAGTTTCAATGAGAATTTTCTTTTAATATCTGGAGCTAGAAAAATCTTAGCTTCTCAAAAACCGTAGAAGAAAACCTAGGTAATAACATTCAGGATATAGGCATGGGCAAGGACTTCATGTCTAAAACACCAAAAGCAACAGCAACAAAAGCCAGAATTGACAAATGGGATCTAATTAAACTAAAGAGCTTCTGCACAGCAAAAGACACTACCATCAGAGTGAACAGGCAACCTACAGAATGGGACAAAATTTTTGCAGTCTACTCATCTGACAAAGGGCTAATATCCAGAACCTACAAAGGACTCAAACAAATTTACAAGAAAAAAACAAACAACCCCATCAAAAAGTGGGCAAAGGATATGAACAGACACTTCTCAAAAGAAGACATTCATACAGCCAACAGACACATGAAAAAATGCTCATCATCACTAGCCATCAGAGAAATGCAAATCAAAACCACAATGAGATACCATCTCACACCAGTTAGAATGGCAATCATTAAAAAGTCAGGAAACAACAGGTGCTGGAGAGGATGTGGAGAAATAGGAACACTTTTACACTGTTGGTGGGACTGTAAACTAGTTCAACCATTGTGGAAAACAGTGTGGCAATTCCTCAAGAATATAGAACTAGAAATACCATTTGACCCAGCCATCCCATTACTGGGTATATACCCAAAGGATTATAAATCATGCTGCTATAAAGACACATGCACATGTATGTTTATGGCAGCACTATTCACAGTAGCAAAGACTTGGAATCAACCCAAATGTCCATCAGTGACAGACTGGATTAAGAAAATGTGGCACATATACACCATGGAATACTATGCAGCCATAAAAAAAGATGAGTTCATGTCCTTTCTAGGGATGCACTAATCACAGTAGCAAAGACTTGGAATCAACCCAAATGTCCATCAGTGACAGACTGGATTAAGAAAATGTGGCACATATACATCATGGAATACTATGCAGCCATAAAAAAGGATGAGTTCATGTCCTTTGTAGGGACATGGATGCAGCTGGAAACCACCATTCTCAGCAAACTATTGCAAGAACAGAAAACCAAACACTGCATGTTCTCACTCATAGGTGGGAATTGAACAGTGAGATCACTTGGACACAGGAAGGGGAACATCACACACCGGGGCCTACTGTGGGGAGGGGGGAGGGGGGAGAGATAGCATTAGGAGATATACCTAATGTAAATGATGAGTTAATGGATGCAGCACACCAACGTGGCACATGTATACATATGTAACAAACCTGCACGTTGTGCACATGTACCCTAGAACTTAATGTATAATTAAAAAAATAAAAATTCACTGAGTATCTTAAAGCGTTCTATGTGCTTATATCTATTGATAATTTGTAATACTAAAAATAAAACAGAATTTTAAAAAATTTATTCACTTAAAATAATACATGTGTTAAAATGACATCTTATGAAAAATCAATATATTTTCCAAAATAAAAGTTTTTGAAGAGTAAAAAAAAAAGAAAAAGCTTATCTTAGTATCTGCATCTTAGTATCTGCAATGCCAGCTTTTCTCCTTTTCCGTTTTTTTTTTTTTTTTGAGACAGAGTCTCACACTGTAGCCCAGGCTGGAGCGCAGTGGCACGATCTCAGCTCACTGCAAGCTCCGCCCCCGAGTTCACCATTCTCCTGCCTCAGCCTCCCTACTAGCTGGAACTACAGGCGCCCACCACCATGCCCGGCTAATTTTTTGTATTGTAGTAGAGACAGGGTTTCACGGTGTTAGCCAGGATGGTTTCGATCTCCTGACCTCGTGATCAGCCCGCCTGGGCCTCCCAAAGTACTGTGATTAGAGGCCTGAGCCACTGTGCCCGGCCACTTTTCTCCTTTTTAAACAATGAGAATTAGATTGCTCATTTTATCCTTCATTTTTACCTTGTTTTTAAGGCAACTTAAAATCAGAATTTTCATGTCTGTAATCCCAGCACTTTGGGAGGCCAAGGCAGGCAGATCACGAGGTCAGGAGATCGAGACCATCCTGGCTAACATGGTGAAACCCCGTCTCTACTGAAAATACAAAAAATTAGCCGGGCGTGGTGGCGGGCACCTGTAGTCCCAGCTACTCGGGAGGCTGAGGCAGGAGAATGGCGTGAACCCAGGAGGTGGAAATTGCAGTGAGCCAAGATGGCGCTACTGCACTCCAGCCTGGGCGACAGAGCGAGACTCTGTCTCAAAAAAAAAAAAGAAAAAGTCAGAATTTAAGCTAAATGATGGCATCTATGTTACTATTACAAATTATGTATTTACCTTATCTAGTCTATGACAATTGTTTTCTATTTCTAATTACCTTTTATTATATGCATTTTTGTTGTCTAAACTGCCTCATGTCCTTAATGTAAACAGTTAAGATATAATAGATGTGCATTAAAAAAGAAATCACTGTTGGAATTGGCCATGGAAGAGTAAATGAAGGGAAGATTTCTCTTATTACAATGATTAAAGCATATACATTCTTTAGGGAAGAGAGAGAATCGCAACAAAAGATGAGAGCTTCTTTTATAATAAATTACAAGCAGCTCGTTGCTCTCCAAGTTTAAGTTAGGTGACTCTTACAAGGAATTTTCTCAGCTATAGGGTGCTATTTATGCCCTTAAAAATGGGTCAGCTGTGACCCAATAAGTACACTTTGGGTCCCTCAGAACATTCCAGTTCATTTATTCAATACAAATTATTCAATAATTGGTTTGCAGGGAGAAACAAATAATTCATGCTTGTAACATGTCTATTCTGTAGTGATGCATGATTCTTTTTACCCTAAGTCTCTCAGTTTTGTATTCATAACTTCCTGTAGGTGAAGGAGGAGAAAGTGGAGGGATTGGGATGGGTGAATACAGAAGTTGCAAGATTGTCACTTTTGGTGGACCTGCAAAAAAAAAAAAAAAATAAAATTAATCATTTGATAATTGAGTAGGGAGATTAGTGTGGACTTAAGAAAAGGTATTGGTTATAACTCAAATCTCCCAATTACAACTGAAGAGGTGGGAGAAATACCTGGTTACAGGCTGTCCCAGGATTCCTTGGATGGTAATGGACCTTGAGGACAGTTGTCCAGGACAGGAGATTGACACTGAGAAGGCAGAGCCAGTGTCCAGGAGGAAGTTAATTTCCTAGCCCTCAATGGTTAAATGTACCAGGTGCTCAGTGAGGGTGATGACATAAGCTGGCACTTGCCCCGGGCACCCTTCAGTCCTGTAGTTGGATCATCTGGTTGGGGGCTTCTGACCCAGAGAAGCTTTGTTCTCTGGGGCAGTGCACCTTCCAGTGATTGCCTCAGCATAGCGGACATGGATGAGGGGGCAACTTGTTTCTCATTGGACAATCTTTTTTTAAAGTGTTCGTTGTAAACCACACTGATAACAAGCCCTACCAGGTGATTGGCGTGCTCCATTTTCTGTCCTCTCTGAACCACCAAGGTTTGTTTATCTGAGGGCCATGACTAAGGCAGCAGCCTTTCTCTGATCTCACTTTACCTTTTGGGCCTGTTCCTCTTGGTCCCTATTACAGAACACCAAGGTTGCCAGGTTTAGTAATACCTCCAAATTTTGTTCAGGGCCCAGGGTTTGCTTTTGAAGCTTTCTCCTGATATCTGCAGCTGACTGGGTAATAAACTTATCTTTAATATCAATTGACCCTTGAGTAATTCGGGTGACAGGGAAGTATATTTTCTTAAGGCCTCCCGTAGCCGCTCAAGGAAAGAAGGATTTTCTTCCTTTCCCTGAGTTATAGTGGACATCATTGAATAATTCATGGGCTTTTCCTAATTCTCCTTAGTCCTTCTGGAACACAGGTCAACAGGTATTTATGACTCCAGTCCTCATGATCTGAGTCAAGGTCCCAGTGGGGATCCATACTGGGGATGGATTGCTGACTGGGAGGGAATTTGTCCCTTTCTTTGGCTGTCATTCTATCGTTTACTTGACTAAGATACCAGATATCTCGAAACCCTTGGGCTGCAGCTAAAGCCGGATTCTTTTCATTAAAGGCCAGGGTTTGATCTAACAGTAGCATGACATCTCTCCAAGCGAGAGCGAAGGTTTGCCCTAGACACTGTAGGACATCTATGTATCTATCAGGATCATCTGAAAACTTCCCCAGGTCTGCCTTCATCTGCTTTAAATCAAAGAGGGGACATGTACCCAGGTTGGGCCAAATTCCCCTCCCCCTGCAGTTTGAAGGGGACATAACCAATAGCCTGGGGTTTTTTGTGGTCCTTTGGAGATTTCTTTGCTTATTTCCTTCTGGGCAGGGGAGATTAGAGGAGGATTATCATTAATAGGAAGGGGAGCTATAGGGAGGCTAGGACATGGGGGTAAGCTGAGAGGTCCTCCTGTGGGATGTAAATTGCAAGCTTTGCATAGTTGTGTATTCTCCTTAAATGAAAAAAAAGCTTGGACATAAGGTATTTCACTCCATTTGCCTTCCCTCTTACAGAAAAGGTCAAGCTGCAGGATAGTATTGTAATTTGTACTTTCCTCAGGTGGCCATTTTTCCCTATCAGAGAGAGAATATTGGGGCCAGGCTGTAGTACAGAAACAAAATGAGCCACCTCTTTTTCAGGGTTTGTGGGTCAAATTGGTCCCAATGGCTTAGGATGCATTTCAAGGGTGAGCCTGTTGATGCCTGTTTCCCATCTGAAAGACAAAACCACCTGCGGTTTTGGTTTGTTTTGTTTCTCCCCATGCCCAAGAACCTGCAACGATCCCTGGACCGTGCTGATCGGAATAGTTGCGCTCACCGATGCAGCAGCAGAAACGCTAGTTTTCCTCCCATACCACAAGGAGGACCAAGGAAGGTCGGATTTAGTAGCCCTTACTGACTCATTCTCGAAAACCTGCACCCTTGCCTGTCCTCCTAGGCCTCAAGGAGGACTGAGAAAAATTGGATTTAGTGGCCCTTACTGACGCATTCTCGAAAACCTGTTAGAGTCCTAAGCATTCTCCTGTTAGTATTGGGACCATACCCATGTCCTATAAAGATGTTATGCTCCAAAAATGAAGTGGAGGGCCTTACCCTGAGGGAGGGAAGGGATCTCCAGGGTTGGAAGAGTGACACCTTTTGTCCTCACTTACATGAATAGGAAGGATACAATTTCTGAAGCTCCCCATATCCTAGCTTCAGGAATAGCTTTTGTTAGGCCTGTTAGTCTGAGGAGGGATCCTAAAATTCCAGATAGTCCCTCCTACAATGGGGCTTTGGGCCAAAATTATGTCTTTCTGATTGGTGAGCCCAGGTGCCTAAAGAAGGTAACAGAGTCCTGAAGTTTATACTAGAAATCATTCTTATAGGAGAAACTAGAAAAGCGCCAGAGACAGGGAGTGAGTTTTAGAAGCGGGACTAGCCTCAGAGAAGAGAGGCGAGAGGAAGTTTGTCTGGTAGGCATTAGGACCCAGGGGGTGAGGGTCAGGATAGATAAGATAGATGGGCGAGTTTCACTTGGGTGACATACCTTTGAGAGTTCCACTCATGGCCGCAGGGTCAACCAACTTGTTGTTGGGACCCCAGAATTAAATGGCTTTCCTCTCTGTCAACCCTTGGCTCAGCCCAGAAGTACAGGAAAAGCAGAAACTGGTTCCAGGCAAACCAATGCTCCCAACTGCGAAGAGTCAGGCATTGTTAGCCCTTTCCCAGAAAGTCTGACACCCATGTCTTTAGTCCTGTGGCCACGCTAGTCGCTTTTAACTGGCCTACACGTGCCTGGTATTTAGCCCCCAAATTCTAAGGCAAAATAGGACAGAATAGCAAGTGAAAGGGGTCTGATGGTACTCACTGCTTGGTGATAGGTGACACTTTCACCGCTCAGCGATAGGCAATGGTCTCACCACTTGGCGATAGTCTCACCACTTGGCGATAGGCGAGAGTCCCATATGGGTTGCCAAAATGTGTCCAGAATTGGTGAGTTCTTGGTCTCGCTAACTTCAAGAATGAAGCCGCGGGCCCTCGTGGTGAGTGTTATAGTTCTTAAAGATGGTGTGTCTGGAGTGTCTTCCTTCTGGTGGGTTCATGGTCTCACTGACTTTAGGAGTGAAGCTGCAGACCTTTGCAGTGAGTGCTGCAGCTCTTAAAGGCAGCATGTCTGGAGTTGTTCGTTCCTTCCAGTGGGTTTATGGTCTCGCTGGCTTCAGGAGTGAAGCTGCAGACCTTTGTGGTGAACATTATAGCTCTTAATGGTGGTGCGTCTGGAGTTGTTTGTTCCTCCTGTTTGGAGTTGTTCATCCCTCCCGGTGGGTTTGTGGTCTCACTGGCTTCAGGAGTAAAACTGCAGACCTTTGCAGTGAGTGTTACAGCTCATAAAGGTGGCATGGACCCAAAGAATGAGCAGCAGCAAGATTTATTGCAAAGAGCAAAACAATGAAACTTCCACAATGAAACTTCCACACCTTGGAAAGGGACTTGAGTGGGTTGCTGCTGCTGGCTCGGGCAGCCTGCTTTTATTCCCTTATCTGGCCCCACCCACATCCTGCTGATTGGTCCATTTTACAGAGAGTTGATTGGTCCATTTTACAGAGAGCTGATTGGTCCATTTTGAAAGAGTGCTGATTGGTGCATTTACAATCCCTGAGCTAGACACAAAGTGCTGATTGGTGCATTTACAATCCTCTAGCTATACATAAAAGTTCTCCAAGTCCCCATCAGATTAGCTAGATGCATAGTACTGATTGGTGCATCCACAAACCCTGAACTAGACACAGAGTGCTGATTGGCGCATATACAATCCTCCAACTAGACATAAAAGTTCTCCAAGTCCCCACCTGATTCAGGAGCCCAGCTGGCTTCGCCTAGTGGATCCTGCACCAGGGCTGCGGGCGGAGCTGCCCGTCGGTCCCCTGCCATGCACCTGCACTCCTCAACCCTTGGGTGGTTGTTGGGACTGGGCACTGTGGAGCAGGGTGCAGTGCCCATTGGTCAGGCTTGGGCTGTGTGGGAGCCCGGGGGGATGGGGGGCTCAGACATGGCAGGCTGAGGCCCAGTGAGAATTCGAGCATGGTGTGGGCGGGTTGGCAGTGCTGGGTGACCCAGCTCACCCTCTGCAGCTGCTAGCCTGGGTGCTAAGCCCCTCACTGCCCAGGGCCGGTGGCACCGGCTGTGCAGTGCTCGCCCAGCCCACACCCACCCAGAACTTGGGCTGGCCCGCGAGCCCCACATGCAGCCCCGGTTCCCGCCCATGCATCTCCCTTCACACTTCCTGGCAAGCAGAGGGAGCTGGCTTCTGCCTCGGCCAGCCCAGAGAGGGGCTCCCATAGTACAGCAGCAGGCTGAAGGGCTCCTCAAGTGTGGCCAGAGTGGACCCTGAGGCTGAGGAGGCACAGAGAGTGAGCGAGGGCTGCTAGCACGTTGTCACCTCTCAATACTGTACTTGGAAAACTCTTCTAATATCCTAATTTGACAAACTTGAGAAATAACATTGTCTCTGAAAGAGTTTAAACATTGAGAAACTACAATTTATGACAAAACACTGACATATTACCTGACAGAAGCAGCCATTGTCCCCGTTGTGAAGATGAGAAAACAGAATCATAAAATCAATAAACTATAATCTGTACCTCATTCAACAAATCAAAGATAGGATCTCTAAGCTAGCTGACAAAATATATTTATGAAGTAATGCTATTTGGTAAATTACATTGGTTTAGAAATAAAAATATAGGCCGGGCGCAGTGACTCATGCTTGTAATTCCAGCAGTTTGGGAGGCCAAGGTGGGTGGATCACGAGGTCAGGAGCTCAAGACCAGACTGACCAACATGGTGAAACCCCATCTCTACTAACCACAAAAAAATTAGCCAGGCTCGGTGGCGCATACCTGTAATCCCAGCTACTCAGGAGGCTGAGGCAGGATAATCACTTAAACCTGGGAGGTGGAGGTTTCAGTGAGCCGAGATTGTGCCACTACACTTCAACCTGGGTGACAGAGCGAGACTCCATCTCAAAATAAATAACTAAATAAGTAAAATAAAAATAAAAATATTCTATTTAACATTTTGTTCAGATATGTTTGATGGCTAAATCTATGTGGTCATATTTCCTGTTAACTTTGTTGAAGATAAAGGTGCTTCATTCTTCTTTGTTTAGAAAGTATTTTTAAAGAGATCCATAGTGTGAAAGGAAAATATGTAAACTATTATACACTGATGATTTCTATCCATTTATATTTATTTGTTCATTCATAGATTCTTTAGCTCAGATTTCCTTTAACCCATAGGCATATTTTCAAGTTAGAGAGTACATGTTATGGTAAGATGCAACAGTATATTCAGCTGAAAAGAATTTTAGATGGGAATGCGTTTAATTCTAAGACATGACATAAAAAATACTTTGAGGATTCCACCTGCGCTTTCATTTTGTGCCCCCTATATAATACTGAGTAAAAAGTAGATCTTTGATAATTTTTTTAAACAATGCGTTCATACAACACACATTTGGTAAATGTGGCTTTTCAGTTTTTCAATGAAATTAGTCCTCTAGCAGTCATTTCTTTAAATATGATAAGTGAAAGTAATTAAAATTATTTTGAGGTCATCATTGATTTGTTGTTAATAGTGATCTCAAAACTAACAAAAGGGTAAAATTGGGCCACAGAGACTTTAGAAACTATAGGAATCTGAATATTTCTCCTTCAAAAAATAAAAAGGAGATCTAATATTTGGAATTGCTTTTAGTAAAGAAAAGGATATGCAAAAAACAGTAATTTAATTAATTCATTGTTTAGAGAAACCTGTGCCCTACTCCATGCCTCATCACTCATGTACTATGTGTCATTTAATTTTTCCTACTATAATATTTTTATAGTAAAATATTTTTTCTAAGTCACAACTGTCCTTTGAACCAACACCTTCTTTTATGGCTGCTTTCCCAGGTAGGTTCATGCAGACTGCTTTCTATTCCCCCATAAGACATTTTTTTCCTTCAAAAATGAACTCAATTTCAATGTTAAGTTCTCCTCATTTGTGTGTTTTCACAGCAACAGTCAACAGCACATTGTCCCACTGCTTTAGACAAATATTTCAAAATCGGTACATGAAAGCAAAGCTATGACCTTAGTTACATGGGAGATTAAAGGCATTTCCTGGATTGCAGATGTTTTTGCTTATAGGAGAGAAGAATTTTAGAACCTACTCCTTTTCTCTCCTTTTCCTCATTCTTTATCTCTACTCTTCTTTCTGCTAGCTGCATTCATTTTTGCTCTCTTAGGATCTAAGTTTCTCATACTGGATTTAGTTTCACATGATTGTGAGACCCAAAGTATATGTCCTTGCCGTATTTTTTTTCCAGACACTAATTATTGTTATTCACATAATATTATTCAGAGTCTGATTATTTACAGCTATATAGAAAGCCTGGTACAAAGAAAGGTACAAAGTGACTTTACCTAGTAGGAACCTGTAAGACAAAAATATAAATTTGAGTGGAAGAGTGCGTGCTTATTTTGAAAAATAGAAACCAGAGAGGTTCCCCTCCGTTGTGGGTTCTTGACCCTCAGGGGTCACATTGAAATTATCTTTAGATATCTTTTTCCCCTTTGGTTGATGAATATTTGAACAGCAGAACATTTAAACACTTAGCTAACTGTGTAACTCTAAAAATTACCCTAGTTTGTGGCATATAAGATGATCAACAAATATTTGTTGAACTGAACTAAACTTAAAGGAATCTTGTATAGTTATAGAGCAGTAACTGTAATACCACTCTAATATTTGGGACTGAAAAGGCTATTATAAAAATTACAAGAGTCATATTTTCCCTGCTGAGATATTAATGTCTGCTTAACTTGAACAGAAAAAAGGCATCCTTTGGGGAAGAAAATGAGGTAATACAGAAATGAATTTTGCCATGAAATGATCCAGAACAATCTGGGGCATTTTGAAGTTAGTGCCAAGTGTAGCATATGGAAAAAAATGTTTTTAAAAATATGTCAACTTTCCCAAAATATGAAGTCATTGCATTTGCTACTAACTGATTGGCTTGCAAAATTCACCTTTTGGAACAGTCTTAACTTCAGATGAGAGAGGTGTGAGTTCATGAAACTATTCAAAAATAAAGCTTGTTTGTTTAAGTATAATAAAAGCCTACAAACAGAAGATGATGTAATGACTTAAGTCAACTCTTGTCCTTCAAAATGTATTTTTTAAAATATACCTATTTATTAAAAATGCTTCATCAGAAAAAAGGATATATTCCACTTTATAATGACTGTATTTTTGGAAAAATCTATGCTATTTTGATTAAGTATGTGAGTAATATATATGCTGTTTGTAAAATCCCTAAACAATACATAAGGGCTTAAAATTAAAAATGAAAAATCCTCATGCTAGTCCACTTGCAGAAATGTTACCATTTATAGCTTTTTACATATTTTAAAATATGATTCCAGAACTTAAATATGTATTTAAACATAAGCAGTGAAAGATGAACTTCTTTATTTTCAATGTTTTATATGTATATAAAGTATGCCATTATAGAATATTAGGCAGTTTAAAAAACTGAATATTATGAACTTGATATATGTCTGTAAGTGAATTTTAACTATTTATAATAATACAGATTTTACTTAATTGTGGAACTAATACTAAATGTTTTACTGAATTGAAAGCAAGTACTTTGAGTGGCTAACATTTGTACTATAATGATCATCTGGTACTACTGGTCTTAGAGAATTCTAAATGTAAGTAAGTCTCTATAAATATATATTGAGTACTTGTCTCTGTTCTAAGTGTCTTCCCATGTCTTCTTTCCATTAATTTAATTCTGATACCATTTCTGCAGAGTAGGATTATGAGTTTCTATTTTAGAGGCTTACACCCTCTTGAGCAGTGACTTGAGCTATATCTGGGGCCCTTTGAGCTGCAGCTGGAGCTGGAGCAACTAGGATGTGGGGAGCAGTGTCTTCAGGCTGTGCAGAGCAATGGGGCCCTGGACCTGGCCCCTGAAAACATTCTTTATTCCTCGGCCTCTGGACCTGTGATGGGAAGGGCTCTCTCTAACATCTTTGAAATAGTTTCAAGGCCTTTTCCCCATTATCTTGGCTATTAACTCTTGGCTTCATTTTAGTCATATTAATCTTTCTAGCAAGTGATTGCTTTATAACATGCTTGTATTCCAATCCTGAAAATGGTTTTTCTTTTTCTGCCACATAGCCAGGCTACAAATATTGCAAACTTTTGCAATCTGCTTCCCTTTTAAATGTAAGTTCTAACTATAAGTCACTTCTTTGCTCCTGTAACTGATCTTAGGCTATTAGAAGCAGGTAGGCCACATGTTGAATGCTTTGCTACTTAGAAATTACTTTTGCCAGATACCCCAAGTCATCATGCTTAAGCTTAAACTTCCACAGATTCCCAGGATGTAAACACAGTGTTGCCAAATTCTTTGCTAGGGCATAACATGGGTGACCTTGACTCCAGTTCCCAATAAATTTCTTACTTCCATCTGAGACCTTCTCAGCCTAGCCTCCACTGTCTATGTTTCTATCAACACTTGGTCAGAACCACTTAACACATCTCTAAGAAGTTCCGAACCTTCCCTTATCTATCTTTTTCTGAGACCTCAAAACTCTTCCAACCTCTGCCTATTTCCCAGTTCCAAAGCCAGTTCCACATTACCATCTTTATAGCAATGCCCCACTTCTTGGTAGAAATTTTCCATTTTAGTCAGTTTTTGTATTGCTACAAAGGAATACCTGAGAGAGGATAATTTATAAATAAAAGAAGTTTATTTGGCTGACAGTTCTGTAGGCTTTACAGGAAGCATGGCACTAGCATCTGCTCCTGGTGAGGCCTCAGGAAGCTTACAATCATGGTGGAAGGCAAAGGGGGAGCAGGCACATCTCATGGCAAAAGCAAGAGATGTGGGGAAGTGGGAGGTGCCATGCTCTTTTAAACAAGCATAACTCACATGAACTATCAGAGGGAGAACTCACTTATCACCAAGGGGATGATGTTAAACCATTCATGAGGAATCTGCACCCATGATCCAAACACCTCCCACCAGGCCCCACCTCCAACATTGAGGATTACATTTCAACATGAAATTTGGAAGATTAGCACATACTAGCTAGCTGTGTCACTTTCCCTTTCCATTAATGTTTTCATTCTCGTGAGCATTGGTATTTAATAAGTCAGTCAGTCAATTGTGTAATTTCAGATATTGAATAAATGCTTTAAAGGAAATAAAATATGTTTTGGGCCTATGAAATTATGTATGTGAGTATATGTGTTTATATAGGAAGATTGTTTATTATCTATATATGTTGTGTTTTATGTGCATGTTGTATGGGTGTTGAGTATGATTGTATGTGGTGTATACATTTTCTGTGTCACATGTTTTGTGTGTGGCTTTATGTGTTGAGTGTGATTGTGTGTGTGTGTTTTATTTTAGATAATGTGACAGCCAGAGATGACGTCTCTGAAAATGACTTGTTGAAATTATACATCAAAAGTTTATGTTGCTGTTATAACAAGTTTATATAATTCTATTGACTTTACACTATTAATGTGATGATGAGGAGAGAAATAATACACATTGTACACCTCTTTTCACACATTATCTTATTTTATTCTTATGATGACTCTATGAAATAGATGTTTTTATTTTTGTTGTTCAAGGTTGCGAAGCTATCAAGTGATACTAGAAATGGGATTTGAAATGCATTTCTTTGACTTCATAACTCATTGCTCTTTCAGCTTTACCACACCACCCATTCCTAAAGCCAGAAAAAAGACAATGGAGAGAGATAAAAGCACAATTAGAGGTAGAGATAAGATGATGGAGAAAATTAAAGGCAACAGGGAGTCATTTGGTGTCCATTATGGCAGCATAACAGACTTGCTGGGAGTCAAAAAATGTAAAGCACATAGAACAATGCCTGGCATACAGTATGTGCTATATGCATTAACTTTTATTATTATTACCTGCTCAATAAATTTATGGGTAAAGCTGATACAGTATCTTGACACATGAAGTTTATGGTCTTTAATCAATACATGAGAAGAATTGAGTGCATACTGAAGTTCAGTCGTATGACATGCTAGACCTCATCATGCAATCGGAAAACTAACACAAATCAACCAACCATTGTTGGAAAACATAGTCAAGGCAAAATTCATCTTTTGCCCATGAAGCTATTACAAATATATTTGGAATGTTTGTTTTGGAATTATGTAATTTTCTTAGAAATGACCCAAGAGTTTATTTAGTCACATTATCGTAGAATACTGGCTCTCAATTTTATCGGTACAAATGTCCTTCTACTATAGTAATCAAAATTCACAGGTAATACACACAAGATTTAACAATTAATATAAAATTCAGAATATGTAGATATTCAAAAAATGTTCAGAAGTTTGAATAATCTCAGTGAAAACAAATGTATCAAACTCCCTCAGTTAAAAGATAGAGATTACCAGATTGAGAAATAAAGCAAAAATGAAATTAGCTATATTCTACATACAAAATAGATATCTAAGGCATATGGATACAGAAAGTTTAAGCATAAAAAGATAAAAAAGAATAATAATCAAATGCAAACAAAAAGAAAGTTGGCATAGCTGTATTAACGTCAGACAAAATATACTTTAAGATTGTTGGAGGTTACTAATATTAATCAAAAAACTTGACAGTCTTTAAAATTAGGTAAGACCAATTCAAAACATACATTTATAATATGATTCTTGAGTATTAGTGATACGTGCTCTAACTTAAATCTTTGGTAAGTTACAGTAAACTTCTTCTTCCAGTTAGTTACAAATACTTATATATTTCATGTTTTATTTTATTTGAAGCCATGTTTTGAATTTAATAAAATGAAATCACTTCTACTTACTGTATTGTAGTGGATAGGTGACCCCTGTCCATTAGTGAGAAAGTAAATTTAGAAGGTTGGAACTTCTCAAGAAATAAGCTTTTCCTTTTTTCTTTATGATCACCTGAATAGGCCAAGTTAATTATAGTACATGATTCAACTGATTCACTGTGTACCTACAAAATGAGTAGGGTGTAGAAATCCAAATCATGCATTGGGAAAGGAGAAAGTCTTGGCTGTGGCAAAAGAATTAAGGACTTTCCTTTCGTATAAACTCATCCAGTTTCTTTCACCATTTATGTTGTACAAAGACTGCTATTTTGTATCAAGTTATGTTAATACCACAGTTAACTTTGTCTGATGAATGCATTCTGGTGATTTAATATAGTAGACTTTTAAAAATTCTCTTACATTAGAGACGTTGACTTCAGTGTTAGGTAATGCATGAGGGAAAGTATATTAACAGGAATTCAACTGCTAAATAATTTTGGTATTTGCTTAAATGTGAATCAATCTTCAATTGTGATGAATTCTAGTGTGTGTGTGTGTGTGTGTGTTTTTCCTTTGGAAAACCAGTGATTTTTCTTAACATTTACTGTCTGATGTATGTTGTGCAGTGTGAGGTATATCAGCACTTGAAGTTGTATCAGCCAATGGCTGGTGACGTGGATGGTTTTTATTAAGGATGTTATCATAACAAATGAGATACCTAGATAACTCAGAGGGATTGAATGAAACACTATGAATTTAAGGTATGTTTCTAGACTGCAAATAAAATAACATGTTATACATTCTCAAAGGGAACTTACCTTTTTCTGTTTTGATGTCAAATAAGTTTGCTCATCTATAAAAATTAAAATGAGAATAACAATACTTGAGCTATCTAATTCACAGGATTGCTGAGAAACAAGAGAAAAGAAATACAATTATTTGTTATATATTTATATAATAAAAGTGGGGATAAGGGTGGGGTTATTGTAAGGCATTTGAAGGCAGAAGAGTTGGAAAATAAATCTGCTATAAATGAAGATGTTTGACTTAAAAGCTAAAATTCATTAAAATCTAGATTGATTAAAAATGGGACCTATCCAAATAAAGACTGTCATAAAACAGGTGGCTGTTTATTTTCAGTAATAATGTAATTATAATTATAATGTAAATATAATTAAAAATATTTTCAGTAATATTTTCAGTAATGAAGGCCCATGGTGGGCAATATGAATTCTTTCTACTGTCACATGAAGATGAATTACACACATCTGAAGGACTTCATACTGGAAATATAAATTAGAGTGATGGGTTGGATTACTAGTAGTTGTGACAGCAGATAGAGTGTTTCAGTTGTTATTTCTATTGAATAAGATGCTTGTCTTGGAGCTAAGCTCTGGGGAAGAAGCTGTTTAGGTAAAGCTCCGATTCTATCCTGTCCATTGGGTAATAGTGTGGAATGGCTTCTTATTGTGAGTGACCTCAGGGTTGTGGTGTGACAGCACTGGCCATATAAAGGCAATAGTAGTGTCGTCAATCTGGGAGAAAAAATGTCCTGGAGAACCACTCCAATGTAGTAATTACATTCAATAAAACATGGAAGTCAGTATGTGGAATTTTGCTTTATCACAACATTTATTAAAATGTAGCTGTTTTACATGCTAACAAGCACCTGAGTAAGAGTTGAGAGACTATCATAG
This sequence comes from Papio anubis, assembly GCF_008728515.1. Taxonomy (NCBI): domain Eukaryota; kingdom Metazoa; phylum Chordata; class Mammalia; order Primates; family Cercopithecidae; genus Papio; species Papio anubis. Next base: position 73,046,457 of record NC_044985.1, on the reverse strand, counting down.
TTTGTCTGGGGCAGAGGGGTTTCTGAGAACATGGGATTAACAGTGCTCAACCTAGGAAAGTCCTGGGCCAATTGGGGCAGCTGGTCACCCTAAAAGGAAAATATCAGATACACTCCTAGGGTTTGGGTTGTGTAAGGTGTTATGAACATATTTTGAGTAAAAATAAAAATGACCTCCAGAATATCCTTGGAATATGGTCTTATGTAGTTTTCTGTGAGGAGCAAGAGTGAGGGAGAATTTCTGAGTATGTGGTTGTCACAGTAGTTTTTCTATGCACTAGATTCACTTTGCAGACATTGGATAGAAATAAAATGGGATCATCTGCCAACACTTACAGCCTTCAGGAAAGTTTCTGGGAGAGGATGCACAGTCTCATTCTAGGGATGAAAGAAAGACAAGAGAGTGGAAAAGCATTTCTCGCCTGATTTGAGAAAGTCGTGACAATGATATAATTGGGAAGGTGCACAAACCTCCAGACGAGCTGATATTGTAGCACAAAGTTCTCATTCTTTGATTCTCTGCATGTAGCTAACACTTGTGGTAGGCAGCAACAGCAAAAGGAAGAGGCCCCTCTTCAGTCAGCTTGCCATAAGGAGAGGCAGTTCTTTGGCTAGGCAGGAGAAATTTTCAGGCCATGTTATAGGTTTGACTTTTATGGAATACAAGTACACACACAAGCACATGCATGTGCACACATGCACGCACCTGCGGGGATCTGTGCCTGCTGCTTGAGGAATGTGATGGTAATGAAGATAAACAATGAGAGTGACAGACCACTGTTCTCCACCTTGGCACTATTGACTTTTTGCACTAAATAATTCTTTGTCGTGAGAGGCTGTCCTGGGGTGGTGTTTAGCAGCTTTCTTGGTCTGTAATTACCAGATGTCAGTGGTACCTTTCTCCCAGTTGTGACAACCAAAAACGTCTTCAGACATTGCCAATTGTCCCCTGAGGGAAAAATAGCTCTTTGTTGAGAACCACTGCTACAGATAATAATAGTCCATGGAAGCAATTAATTCCACCTCGATGTTGACATTAATGGGGTGGGGGTTGGACCTTATTGGAGAGAGGGAAAATATGAATAATCGTGGCTGTCATTTATGGAACACTTATTACTGATAAGGCAGTGTGCTATGTGCTATACATTTCTTAGCTCAATTAATCCTTACAAGGGCCTTATGACGGTGCTATACAAGGTCTCAAAATAAAGGAACTCTCAAGACTCCACAGGGTACATTCATGTAAGGCTATAATGATTGCAAATAATATGGCACATGAGGAGAAGGAAAGTACAGGCAATTATAGGAAGTCTGAAAACACCCAGTGCAGACCTCCCAAGGTCTTTTCTCAGTTGTGCATGAAGCATTTCATCTTTGGATTATGCACTTTTCAGATATATGTGGGGTATCTAAGTTCAGCATAGTTCAAATGCAAGTTTACTGAAGGGCCTTTTACACCTTTACTGGTCACTTCGCTACAGCCAAGCTGTGTAACAGGTTAAACGAGATGCAAACCATCAATCCATATATCCTAAACAATGTAGACAAGATAATATGGAGTGCCTCCAGGGGAGTTTTGAAGTTTACACGACATGTTCTAAATCACTAGCTATTACTTCCCATTCTTGTCTTGACCAAGGGTCAGTAGCATACTTCCAGGCATCCGTGGAGATAAGCACAGAGCTGCCCCAGTACAGCCATAAGATAACCCTATCCTTGCCCAGTGTTATTGTCTCCATTTTACAGATAAGCAAATTAAGGCATTAACATGTTAAATAGCTAGCCAAGGCCATAGAACTGACAAGTGGCAGAACTGAGATTCTTCATAGGAAGAAGTTAAGTGACTCTGTAAAATTGTTGCTAGTACTGGATAAGGCTTGATTTAGGAAGACAATCCAGGGTTTACAATACTGAGTTCATTGTTTTTGGATACATTGTCTCTGTCATTCAAGATGGACTTACCTTGAAAATTAGAGAAAATTTCAACATGCAAAAATGTAGAGGCTTGAGGAGTATTCAGTGAGTAGAAAGCAACTGTGAATAACTAACCATGACTTAAAGCTAGGGTGGTGTCTGAAGCTCGTGTAATTTTGGCAGCCCTTTTAAAACAAATAGAATATAAACTGCTTATATAGACTTAATGATGAAAATGAATATTTAAACTGAGAAAGAAAATTATAACACATTACAGATTTAAGTAGCTGAAAAATTCCAAAGTCATCACATAATTTAGAAAAATAGTATTTGATATTAACTATCTTATATCCCTCTATATTTTTCTTATATTCTTTGGCTATCTACTTTAAAAAATAGATTTCACTTTTTAAAAGTTTTAGATTTACGGAGAAGTTAAGTCCCAGATTCCCCTATTACTAACATAGTACATTTGTCACTTTTTGTGTTAATGAATCAATATTGATACAATATTATTAACTAAAATTCATAGTTTATTCAGATTTCCTTAGTTTTTACCTAAAGTCTTTTTCTGTTCTCTGACTCTGTTTTTGATGATGTTGACAGTTTTGAGGAGTACTGGTCAAGTATTTTGCAGGATGCACTTCTATTAGAATTTTCAAGTTCTTTATATGTCAGAGCTGAGACTGGAAGTTGCTACATACTTTTTTTTTTTTTTTGAGATGGAATCTTGCTCTGCTGCCCATGCTGGAGTACAGTGGCACGATCTCCACTCACTGCAACCTCCACCTCCTGGGTTCAAGTGATTCTCCTGCTTCAGCCTCCCGAGTAGCTGGGATGACAGGTGCCCACCACCACACCTGGCTAATTTTTGTATTTTTAGTAAAGATGGGGTTTCACCATGTTGACCATGGCTGGTTTCGAACTCCTGACCTCGGGTGATTTGCCTAACTTGGCCTGCCAAAGAGCTGGGATTACAGGTGTGAGCCACGGGGCCCAACCTTGCTACATACTTTTTAATCACCTATTCAAGTGTAGAAATTTTTGTTATATTCTATATGGAGGGAGAGTCAGAAGGTAATTCAGTCTTTCTCTTGTATGGTTAATCAAAATAATTTCTTATGGATAATTGGAATGCAGAGAACATATAGTGTCACAAGCGGATGTATTCTTAGTAGTGAAGCTACAGGTTTTCATCCAAGAAACCTGGAAATTCTGATAAATACTATTTCACAAAATTTAGAAAGGAGAACCTGTGTGTTCACGTAATAATTGCATTAATTGCACGTATTCCTGACAGATTACTTCTCTTTTGACTAGGCACAGGTGAGGTTGGATTCATTACTTGCAATTTTTTAGGTATGATGATTGGAAGAATTTTCCTTAGAGTAATTTCTGACTTTCTACATTTAAGACCTTGTTTTCCTTCCTTTATGCACATGTGTCCCCGCTGTAAGACAGTCTGCCTATGCCTTTGTGTCTAGATGACAGGTGGGTCAGCACGGTAGGTTATAGTAGGATTTGTGGAAGTCATTCCTATTGTGAGAAGGCTAGCAATCACTTCAGTCTGTGTGGGAGTGACTGTGAACTTTAGATATACTCCACGAAACTCAAACTAAATTAATCATCAATTATACTTCCTCTTGCCAGATTTCAATGCCACTCATGACTTGGGAGAGACGGTAATGAAGAGGAAGTTGATCTTGTATTTGATAATCTTTCTGAAATCTCTTTTTAGTATTAAGAGGTTGTTAGTACCATACTTTTCTAGGTGGGTGAATTCATTGAATTTAAATTGAAATTATTATTTCTGTAAGTAATGTAGAAAAAATCGATAATAAATTAATAAATAATACAAATATTAAGAATATATCGTAATCAAATAGGGCTTATCCTAAGAATGTGAAGATGCTTTAGCATGAGAAAAAACAGTAATAGTAATTTGCCACATTAATTGATTAAGGAGAAAAAAATATGATAATTTTAATTACAAATGGAAAGAAAGGATTTGATAAAGTTTAGAACACATTTGTAAATTTGTAAATTCAGAAACCTATAAGAAATATGCTTCTTGGACCTGATAAAGGTCATCTATTAAAAACCTTTGGCAAGTATTATACTTAATAGAGAAACTTTAGATGCATTGCCTTTCGAGATGGGCAAAAAGACAAGGATTTCACCATTACTGATGATATTTAAGAGCATTGAAGTTCCTACACAATGCAGAAATAATTTTTTTTTTTTTTTAAAGTTAATGAAAGTTGTTGGTTTTGGAAGGGAAGAGGAAAAAAGTTGTCATTTTATAGACTTTGAATATTTATTTATTTATGTTGACTACCATTTACATTTTTTAGTATGTTTTCTTCTATTTAAATTCTGTATTTCTGTTTGTGTCAACTTGTAATTTTGTACTCTCGGGACTTATGCATAGCTTCTGTCTTAAAATTTACTAGCATATAGCTGATCCAAAAACTCGCTTATAATTTAAAAAAATCCTACATATCTAATTACTTCCCCTTTTTACTTAATTTTATTTGTATCATATCACTTTTCATTCTCGTCAGTATTAGACATTTTGGTATCTTAAAATAGTTTTCAAAAGACTATCTTCTCTGTTTTATGTTGTTTGCTCTGTTCTACTCTTTCTTTGTTAAAATCTTTTTTTTTTTTTTTTTGGTTTGAGTTTTTTCTTACTCTTCTCCTAATTCATTGAGCTGAATTCATCTGTCAACTATATTGTTTCCCAAAATATAACTTTCCTGCATTATAGTACAAGAACCTGTATGATATTGATCCTTTAGGATTTATTGATGCTTCCTTTGCAGCCCAGCACCTGCTGTGTTTTCATATGATTTTGGGTGTTTGGAAAGAAAATGCTTTCTCTATTTTTTTCATGTGTAGAGATTTATATATTTTATATATAGTTGTATTGTACAGGTTTTCAATATTTCTGCTTATTTTTAATCTGCTTGATCTGCCACTTTGTGAGAAAGTTGTATTATAATCTTCCTAACTGTTGATTTGCTTCTTCCTACAGTTGTGTCTACTGTGTACTTTGAGGATAATCTGTAAAATATATAATCCCATGTTTTTGATGGATGTTTATTCTTTACATATTCTTCTTTTGTAAGAATATAGTGTCCTTCTTTGTTCTTTATGATCTTTGTAGCCTTAAATTCTTTTATATCCAACATTAAGATTGCTGCCACAGCATTTTTGAATTCCATTTTATTTTCAACCTTCTGTGTCATTTTGTTTTAAGACTGCCTCTTATAGTTGACATGTGGGAGAGTTTTGTTTTTTAATACAACCTGAGAGCCTTTTTCTTTTATGGATGAGTTTAAATTATTTAAATTCACTAAAATTATGTTTATATTAGGAACTAGTTCTCCTATCTTCATTTTTTTCACATATTTGACTTTTTAATTTTTTCCTCTAATCCTGCTTTTTATTGCATAAAGAGGTTTTCTTCAACTTGCTAAAAGCAATAATTCTACTTTTAATGATGACTGCCCTTAATGTAAAACTCTGACTCATGCTTTTTCACTCCTGTTGATTAATTACATTTATTAGTATCTATGTGTTCTGCCTAACAAGACAAGTCTGTGGCACACTCTCTTGTCCCTTAGCTTCCTTCCACAACCCATCATATGACCAAAATTTTACTCTGGATTCTTATAAGTGCTTTTGTGGGGGTATTTTTGTGACATAGATTTTTAAAGATATTTTATCACATTTGTTGTACATATCTCTTGGAAATTTTCCTGATTATTTTCTTTTTTTTTTTATGTAACTGCAGTCCCCCAAAGTGTGTTTACTGTGGCCTTTGTGTGAAAAATCCTCTAGGGCTCAGTGTCTTAAGTTTGATTTCCAAAAAGTAGACCCTGAGAAGAGAATTCATGTATAAGGGGTTTATTTAAAAAGTATTTCCATAAAAACATCCAGTAAAGTGTGAAAAACAGAACAGGAAAAGTAAGAAGCCATGCAAAGGTGAGATTTCAGACATAGTCCTAGCCTCAGCCTGATTCTGTGGGGAGACTTGGTGCACAAATCACACTTCAGAAATTCTCCCGCCTTGAGAAGGAAGCTGGGCTTTTGTATTCCCACACAAGTTAATTATTAGCTTTGGGCTGATCTAGTGGTGTCTGAATTTCCAGGCACTTCTGCTTTGAGCATGCAGTTGAAACTTCTTCAGTAGCCAAAGGACAGGCTTCTGAACTCATTAAACCTGTCCATAGAAGTAACAAAGTATACAGAATCCAGTGGGTAAATGTACCTGTGATGGTGAATTTTATTTATCAGCTTGACTGGACTGAGGGTTGCCTAGTAGCTGGTAAAACATTATTTCTGGGTATATCTGTGATCATCTTTTTGGGAAGAAATTAGGATTTGAATCACTAGACTGAATAAAGATCACCCCGCCAATGTAAGTTTCCAACATTCCATTCATTGAAGGTCCAAATGAAACAAAAAAGTGGAAGAAGGATGAATTTGCCACTCTCTTTTTGAGCAGGGACATCTATCTCCTCCTGTCCTCGGATTTTGGCACTCTTGGTTATCAGGCCTTTAGACTCAGACTGAATTATAACACCACTTTCCTGACTCTCCGGCTTGCAGGCAGCGGATTGTGAAACTTCTTGGCCTCCATAATTGCATGAGTCAATTCAACTCTCTCTCTCTCTCTCTCTCTCTCTCTCTCTCTCTCTAATACGTATATTTTATCTATCTATCTGTCTGTCTGTCTATCTATCTATCTATCTATCTATCTATCTATCTATCTCCTATTGGTGCTGGTTTTTTGGAGAACGCTAATACAGAGGCACCAAAACAGAAGTGGAATCTGAGAACACATCAATTGTGTCCACTTATAGTCCATTTTCTGTCTGTTTAGACTTACTAATGTCTTACATAAGGTCAACCTATTTATACTGGTTTCTTCTATATTTTAAATGATCATAATCATTCTGGAGGAAAATTTATAAGATATGTTTAGTGAGATGAGTTATAGTCCCTGGTCCTCGATTTTTAACAAATATTTATCATTTCTTCCTTTACCATTCATTCTAGATTCTCAATTTCACTAGAACTTATGCTGTTCTAGTATTTCGATCAAGGCCTAAGCCTCCAGATACTTTACCCTTACAATGACATGGTTGCTCTACTTATTCCCAGTCATTATTGGGCATTGGACTACTAATATTTATGACAGGGGATCAACTTAGTTTCAAACATATTCCTCCTTCCCTAACTATGTAGCGTCATCTCCACCTCATTATAATCAGAGTCAATTGCCTCTAGCAGTATGGTAACCCCATTTTCTGCCTGCTTGTCTGCTAGTAGAAGGAGTCCAACTATTTTGGCAGTCATGGTTTTTACTTTAGTGAGGTCCATAACTGGTCTCTTGATGGAAGCATTCCTCATTTGGGAATCCGGAAATGTAGACCCACAAAACCACTGTCATCTGCCATTGTCAATTTGTTTTTTTTTTATGGCAAGACTGATTAATTCAATAGCAAACACCTCCCTTGCAAGTTTTAAGTCTTTGAGGTGGGCACTAATTTCTGACAGTCCACCTGGAATATGGTATTCCTGATTCTTATCTCGTGTAGGGTGGAAAGTTTCACGTTTTACTACTTTACTTTTGCTTTTGCAATAGCTATTATTCCACAGCTCAAGGAAACATTGTAAGGGTTTTGCCATTTGTTAAGTATGTTCATCCTGAGTACACATAAAGAAACAAGGGAAATGATCACTTGATCATTGAATTCAGTATGAGGTGGACTGGGGTCAGAACTACGTTTGTCATCCAACCTCTATATACTCCCACTCTAACTGTGGGAACATGATGTCATTTGTGAGTCTTGTTACCACAAATGGTTTAGATCTTGAATTCAATAGCCCTTGAAAAATCCTGGTTCTCAGCTGGGCGCAGTGGCTCACACCTGTAATCCCAGCATTTTGGGAGGCCAAGGCAGGTAGATCACTTGAGGTTAGGAGTTTGAGACCAACCTGGCCAACATGGTGAAACCCCGTCTCTATTAAAAATACTAAAATTAGCTGGGCATGGTGGAATGTGCCTGTAGTTCCAGCTACTCAGGAGACTGAGGCTGGAGAATCGATTGAAACCAGGAGGCGGAGGTTACAGTGAACCAAGATTGCGCTGTTGTACTCCAGGCTGGGAGACAGTGAGAATCAGTCTCAAAAACAAACAAACAAACAAAAAATCCTGGTTATTTTCTCAATGTGAAGATATTTGATAAATGACATGAGGTCACTGTGGAGAACTGGGAATTACTGTGGAAGGATGGAGGGAATTACTACTCTCTCTTACTGTAATATTCTAGAGTTCTTCCTTATGAAGATCTGACCTCTCTTTTAACTGATAGCTTCTTGTTTAAGAATTGGCTCAGATATGGAATGTAGGTGAGATATTGTAGTTTTCCATTGGTTCCATTGGGTCAGCTGATACTATCCTCATCCAATTTCGATCTCCTTTAAATATGTGTGTGTGTGTGTGCGCGCGCACGCATGCATACAATTCTCTGTGGGTCAGGATGTCCTGGATGCTATTTCAACTTTGCTGCCATTTACAATTATTGCACACACCTTACTTCTGATAATTAAATGCTGCCAGCTCCATCTACTACTCTGGAATCCTTTCATTCCCATTGACACTAGGGAGCCACTAGAATAGCGTCTCTTGCCATCAGCCTCAGTCTGCAGAGGGCAGCCACTACAAAGATTCATATTAATAGTGGCATATCTCTCTCTAGCACTATACTTATCATGTAGTTAATGAAATATTCTCCAGCCCTTCTCAAGGAAAGTCAGCTGGTGATTTCTCAAATCTTATGTAATAGACTCATTCTAGCATGTTCATTTCTCTGAAAATTTGCTTTTTGTTTCTCAGTACTCTGGCAAGGTAGTTCTAGCATCTCCAATTTATTTGATAGAAGACCATTTCTTTTTCTAAGCTTCCAAGAAGCATCACAGCAGCATATCAGAACTTGATCCTGAGACCTTTGCCAGGGCACTAGATCCTGGGTTGGAGAGAGTATGCCCTAATTAACATACTCTCCCTAATCCAGCTTTAAAGTTCAGGTCCCCTCTTGGTTCAGAAACTTTAAGAGCCACTTGCAGGAACACTGTCCTGGTTTCTATCAGTTCATATTAGCCAGGCCTTGCAGCTCCTTTGGTAACAAATCCCTTCTATCACTGGCAGAGATAGTAAATCCTGACTCAGGCAATGGTAGCCCTTGATCCTAGATATTGATCTAGTGTCAAGGAATGGAGCTGGAAAGCAGATCTGAGGAGGGCAGCATCTCCAGCATATCTGCGTCAGCTGAGGCTTCTGCACAGTTGTCAGGGTATCAGTTAGAAATCAATGCTATAAGAGATGAAATGACTTTCTTCCATCTGTTTCAAAGAATATCCTCTTGAAGAAGACCTATCTTTTCAAAGATTATACATATTATAAGAACTTAATTGTTTTCTTTTTTAATGACTTAAAAATTAATACTTTAAAATGGGATCTAAAAATTCTGTCTCATATTATTTAATAAAACTGAAAATATTCTAAAAAAGTTTGAACTGAAAATGCACCTCAACCAGCTTTATAACATTCAATTGTTGATCTGGATATGAATTTTGATTCTTATTTGTAACTATGGAGTATTTCCCATATTTTCTAACTATTATTTAGCACTTTCTAGTGAATATTTCCTCTTTAAGCAGCAACTAGACTTGCTTAGAAGAATAGGAAAGCTGATAAGTTGAATAACTTATTGTTCACATTTGGCAGTTAACTAGAGAGAGGTAAAGTTAACAAGATGCTTGCCAGGAAAATTAGAAATAAAAAATGAAAAAAAATTCTGGCAGTGAGGATGCAAATGGAACATTTTGCACTAAGACAAGCAGTTAATCATCCAACTGTGCTCTTGGTTAATAACTCATAGAAGTTAAGAAGAAAACATGACTGATATTTTCCTATCAATGTGGTTTTAGTGTACTGGGCTGACAGAATACTGCAGGTAAAATTAGAAGATAAATTATGGGTAAAGGGAAAATAATGTATCTGTTTTAGATGTAAGTTGAATACTTTTCATTGGTTTGAAGCATCTACAATACTCTACATTCTCCTTTAATAGCCCGGTGGCCTTATAAAGCCATTATATGATTATCTAAAAATTATATAGGTAAAATTTTTGCTTTTCAAACTTTATAAGTGGAGATGATTGGTAGCTTTTTCAAAAGATTCAAGATGGTAAAATTTTGCAGTCTTAAAATTGTTGTCTTCTCATTTTCATATATCCTGTGCATCCTAGCCTGTGAAAGAAAAAAATTACCTTACAAAAGAAAGAAATGGACAAATTTATAATACTCTAATACTTTCGTTGGGGTAACTAAATCACTTATATCTTAAGTATAAAGAATAAAAGGCAAAATTATTAAAATCAATAACTATAACAATTGGCTAAGAGATAGTCAACATAAAAAGATATAAACTGAAACATCAGTAAGTCAAACTGTGGGGGAGAATGGTATTAAAGTGCAGAGGTTTTTTTGTTACTTTTCTTTGTGATCAAACGTAAGTCATTATCACTTTAAAATAACCTGTTATAATGTGCTTTTTGTAAGTCTCATGGTAACCACAAAGCAAATACCTATCATAGAAACACCAGAATAAATAGTGTAGAATCAAAATGTGTTACAGAAAATCACTTAACCACAAAAGAATATGGCAAAAGAGGAAAAGAGAAAGAAAGAATCTATAAAACAATGAGAAAATGTAATAAAATGGCAATAGTAAACCTTTACCTATCAATAATAAACTTGAATGTAAATTGATTAAATTCTCTAATTAAAAGACATAGAGTGACTAAAAAGATTAAAAATAATAACAAGACCCAACTACATTCTCTCTACAAGATCACTTCACCTATAAAAACACACATAGATGGAAAGTGAAGGAATTGAAAAAGATAGTCCATGCAAATGGAAACCAAAAAAGAGCAGCAGGGAGCTATACTTATGTCAGATAAAATAGGGGTTTAGTCATGAATGATAAAAAAGACAAAGAAGACCATTATATAATAATGAAGGAGTCAGCACAGCAAGAGGATATAACAATCATAAATATATATGCACCCAACACTGGAGCACACAAATATATAAAACAAATATTAATAGACCTAAAAGGAGAGATTGACTGCAATACAGTAATAATAGGGGACTCTGTCATCCTATTTCAACAATGAACAGATTGTCCAGACAGAAAATCAACACCAACAAAAAAATCAGAGTTAAATTGTGCTCTAGGCAAAGTGGACCTAACAGCAGACATTTACAAAACATTCCATCCAACAGCGGCAGAGTACAAATATTTCTCAACAGCACATAGAATATCCTTTAGGATAGACAGACCATATGGCATATCACAAAACAATTCTTAACAAATTAAAAAAAAAAAAAAAACAGAACAGCTATAAAAAAGAATGAGATCATGTCCTTTGCAGGGACTTGGATGGAGCTGGAAGCCATTATCCTCAGCACACTAACACAGGAACAGAAAACCAAACACTGCATGTTCTCACTTGTAAGTGTTAGCTGAACAATGAGAACACATGGACACAAGGAAGGGAACAATACACACTGGGGCCTGTTGGAGGGGCGGGGGAAGGGACAGCATCAGGATAAATAGCTAACACATGTGGTTCTTGATATACAGGTGATGGGTACGTGTAGCAAACCACCATGGCACATGTATACCTGTGTCTTGCACATGTATCCCAGAAGTTAAAATAAAATAAAACAAAAAACAAAAGACAACAAAATAACATCCGGTATATTTTCTGACTACAGTGGAATAAACTAGAAATCAATAATGGAGATAATGTTGGAAACCATAAATTCATGAAAATTAAATAACATGCTTCTAATAATGAATGGGTCAATGAAGAAATAAAAATAGAAATTAAAAATTTCCTACAGAAAAATGAAAATGGAAGCACAACATACCAAAACCTATGGGATACAGCAAAAGCAGTTCTAGGAGGAGATTTTTGTTTTTGTTTTTACTTGAAACTGCTATTTATTAGTTGAAATATAATGTTAAAATAGGCAAAATCCTAATTAAAATTTTAACTAAAGAAAATTTTAAAAATGTATCCTCTTTACCATAAATTTTTCTAAGTGCTGAGCATACAATAGTGAATATTACTAACAAATATCCTTAAAACAGGAGTTCTTAGCAATAAACAACTATATCAAAAAGTAGAAAGACTGAATAAACAACCTAATGATGCACCTCAAGCAAATAGAAAAGTAAGAACAAACCAAACATAAAAGTAGTAGAAGGAAAGAAATAATAAAGATTAGAGCAAAAATAAATGAAATGGAGACTTAAAAAATATCAATGAAACCAAAGTTGGTGTTTTGAAAAGATAAACAAAATTGACAAATCTTTAGCTAGACTAAGCAAAAGGAGAGAAGACTCACATAAATAAAATCTGAGATGAAAAAGAAGACATTACAACTGATAACACAGAAATACAAGGGATTATTAGAGACTACTATGATAACTATATGCTAACAAATTGTAAAACCTATTAAGAAATAGATAAATTCCTGGACATATAGAACTTACAAAGATTGAATCATGAAAAAAATAGAAATGCTGTTTAGACCAATAATGTATAACATGATTGAAACAGTAATAAAAAGTCTTCCATCAAAGAAAAGCCCAGGACCTGATGGCTTCACTGCTGAATCTATAAAAGATTTAAATAAGAGCTAATACCAATTCTACTCAAAGTGTTCCAAAAAGTTGAAGAGGAGGGAATATTTTTATTCTCATTCTATGAAGCTAACATTATCCTGATATCAAAACCAGACAAGGACACACCAAAAACGAAAGCTACAGGCCAATATCCCTGAGAAACAGAAATGGGAAAATCAAGAAAATACTAACCAATTGAATTCAATAGCATTTCAAAGGATTACTCACTATGATCAAGGGAGATTTATCCTTGGGATGCAAGGGTGATTGAAATGTGCATATTTGTGACACACCATATTAACGGAATGAAGGACAAAAATCAAACAATCATCTCAATAGATGCAGAAAAGCCATTTGACAAAACTCAACATCTGTTTATGATAAAAACTCTCAGCAAATTAGATGTAGAAGAAGTATACCTCAACAAAATAAAGACCATATATGTATGACAAATCCACAGCTAATATCATACTCAATGGTGAAAAGTTGAAAGCTTTTTCTCCAAGATCAGGAACAAGACAAGGATGTCCACTCTTGTCACTTCTACTCATCATAATACTAGAATTTCTAGCAAGAGCAATCAGTAAAAAGAGAAAAAAAAGGTATTCAAATTGGGAAAGGAGAAGTTAAATAGTCCCTTTTTGCACACTGCTTGATCTTATGTATAGGAAATCCTAACAACTTCACCAAAAACACTGTTAGAATTGATAGACAAGTTTAGTAAAATTGCAGGTTACAAAACCAACATAAAAATATTAGTAGTGCTTCTATATATCAACAGCAAACAATCTGAAAAAAAAATCAAGAAAGCAATCCCATTTATAATAGCTACAAAAAGTACTTAGGAATAAATTTAATCAAAGAAGTGAAAGATCTTTGTACAAAACTATAAAATACTGAGGAAAGAAATTGAAGAGAACACACACACAATAAAATGGAAAGTATCACTTTCTTATGGCTTGGAAGAATTAATATTGTTAAAATGTTCACATGATCCAAAGCAATCTACAGATTCATTGTAATATTTATCAAAATACCTATGGTTTTCTTCACAGAAATTGAAAAAAAAATCCTAAAATTTATATGGAACCACAGAAAGCCAAAGCAACTATGAGCAAAAAGAACAAAGCTGGGGGCATCACATTACTTGATTTCAAAATATCCTAGAAAGCTATAGCAACCCAAACAGCATGGAAGTGTCATAAATGCAGCAGCTATAGCCTTATGAAATGTATTTCTTAAATCAGTACTTGAAAGTCAAAATTATTCCTTGATCCTTGGGCTGCAAAATGAATGTTTTGTTGCAGGCATGAAAACAGCAGTAATCTCATTTTACATCTCCATCAGAGTTCTCAGGTGACTAGGAGCATTGTAAATGAGCACTAATATTTTGAAGTGATTTTTTTTTTTTTTTTTTCTGAGCAGTAGGTCTCAACAATGGGCTTAAAATATTCAGTAAATTGGATCTGCTGACAATATGGCCGAATAGGAACAGCTCCGGTCTGCAGCTCCCAGCCAGATCAACACAGAAGGTGGGTGATTTCTGCATTTCCAGCTGAGGTACCATCTCATTGGGACTGGTTGGACAGTGGGTGCAGCCCATGGAGGGCGAGCTGAAGCAGGGTGGGGTGTCACCTCACCTGGGAGGTGCAAGGGGTCACAGGATTTCTCTCCCTTAGCCAAGGGAAGCCGTGAGGGGCTGTGCCATGAGGGACAGTGCACTCTGGCCCAGATACTGCATTTTTCCCCACAGTCTTCGCAACCTGCAGACCAGGAGATTCCTTCTGGTGCCTATGCCACCAGGGTCCTGGGTTTCAAGCACAAAACTGGGCAGCCATTTGGGTAGATGCTGAGCAGCTGCAGGAGTTTTTTTTTTTTTTTCCCCCAATACCTGAGTGGCACCTGGAATGCCAGCGAGAGAGAACCGTTCACTCCCTGGGAAAGGGGGCTGAAGCCAGGGAACCAAGTGGTCTGGCTCAGCAGTTCCCACCCCCATGAGCCCAGCAACCTAAGATCTACTGGCTTGAAATTCTCACTGCCAGCACAGCAGTCTGTTGTTGACCTGGGACACTCGAGATTGGTGGGGGCAGGGGTGTCCACCATTACTGAGGCTTGAGTAGGTGGTTTTATCCTCACAGTGTAAACAAAGCCACCTGGAAGTTTGAATTCGGTGGAGCCCACTGCAGCTCAGCAAGGCCGCTGTAGCCAGACTGCCTCTCTAGATTCCTCCTTTCTGGGCAGGGTATCTCTGAAAAAAAGGCAGGAACCCCAGTCAGGGACTTATAGATAAAACCCCCATCTCCCTGAGACAGAGCACCTAGGAGAAGGGGCATCTGTGGGCATAGCTTCAGCAGACTTAAAGTTCCCTGTCTGACAGCTCTGAAGAGAGCAGTGGATCTCCCAGCACAGTGTTCGAGTTCTGATAAGGGTCAGAGTGGCTTCTCAAGTGGGCCCCGACCTCTGTGTATCCTGACTGGGAAACACCTCCCAGTAGAGGCCAACAGATACCTCCTACAGGAGAACTCTGGCTGGTATCGGGTGGATGGCCCTCTGGGACAAGGCTTCGAGATGAAGGAACAGGTAGCAATCTTTGCTATTCTGCAGCCTCTGCTGGTTATGCCCAGGCAAACAGTGTCCAGCACACTCCAGCAGACCTGCAGCAGAGGGACCTGTAAGAAGGAAAACTAACAAACAGAAAGTATCAACATCAACAAAAACGACATCCACTCAGAGGCGCCATCCAAAGGTCACCAACATCAAAGACCAAAGGTAGATAAATCCACGAAGATGGCGAGAAAATTTGAAAAAAGGCTGAAAATTTCAAAAACCAGAATGCTTCTTCTCCTCCAAAGGATCACAACTGCTCACCAGCAAGGGAACAAAACTGGATGGAGAATGAGTTTGATGAATTGACAGAAGTAGGCTTCAGAAGGTGGGTAATAAGAAACTCCTCCGAGTTAAAGGAGCATGTTCTAAGCCAACGCAAGGAAGCGAAGAACCTTGAAAAAAGGTTAGATGAATTGCTAACTAGAATAATCAGTTTAGAGAAGAACATAAATGACCTGATGGAGCTGAAAAACAGCATGAGAACTTCATGAAGCATACACAAGTATCAATAGCCGAATCTATCAAGTGAAAGAAAGGATATCAGAGATTGAAGATTAACTCAATGAAATAAAGCGAGAAGGCAAGATTAGAGAAAAAAGAATAAAGAGAAACAAACAAAGCCTCCAAGAAATATGGAACTATGTGAAAAGACCAAATCTACATTTGATTGTTGTACCTGAAAGTGATGGGGAGAATGGAGAACTCCCCCAACCTAGCAAGACAGGCCAGCATTCAAATTCAAGAAATACAGAGAATAACACAAAGGTACTCCTCAAGAAGAGCAACCCCAATTCACATAATTCTCAGATTCACCAAGGTGGAAATGAAGGAAAAAATCTTAAGGGCAGCCAGAAAGTAAGGTCAGGTTACCCACAAAGGAAAGCCCATCAGACTAACAGTGGGCCTCTCTGCAGAAACCCTACAAGCCAGAAGAGAGTGGGGGCCAATATTAAACATTCTTAAAGAATTTTCAACCCAGGATTTCATATCCAGCCAAACTAAGCTTCATAAGTGAAGGAGAAATAAAATCCTTTACCAACAAGCAAATGCTGAGAGATTTTGTCACCACCAGGCCTGCCTTACAAGAGCTCCTGAAGGAAGCACTAAACATGGAAAGGAACAACCGGTACCAGCTACTGCAAAAACATACCAAATTGTAAAGACCATCGACACTATGAAGAAACTGCATCAACTAATGGGCAGAATAACCAGCTAGCATTATAATGACAGGATCAAATTCACACATAACAATATTAACCTTAAAGTAAATGGGCTAAATGCCCCAGTTAAAAGACACAGACTGGCAAATTGAATAAAGAGTCAAGACCCATTGGTGTGCTATATTCAGGAGACCCATCTCATGTGCAGAGACACACATAGGCTCAAAATAAAGGGATGGGGGAATATTTACCAAGCAAATGGAAAGCAAGAAAAGGCAGGGGTTGCAATCCTAGTCTCTGATAAAACAGACTTTAAACCAACAAAGATCAAAAGAGACAAAGAAGGGCATTGCATAATGGTAAAGGGATGAATGCAACAAGAAGAGCTAACTATCCCAAGTATATGTACACCCAATACAGGAGCACCAAGATTCATAAAGCAAGTTCTTAGAGATCTACAAAGAGACGTAGACTCCCACACAATAATAGTGGGAGACTTTAACACCCCACTGTCAATATTAGAAAGATCAACGAGACAGAAAATTAACAAGGATATTCAGGACTTGAACTCAGCTCTGGACCAAGCAGAACTAATAGACACTACAGAACTCTCCATCCCAAATGAACAGAATATACATTCTTCTTAGCACCACATCACACAACTACATGGAAAATGAATAACCTGCTCCTCAATGACTACTGGGTAAAAAAACGAAATGAAGGCAGAAATAAAGATGTTCTTTGAAACCAATGAGAACAAAGAAACAACGTACCAGAATCTCTGGGACACATTTAAAGCAGTGTGTAGAGGGAAATTTATAGCACTCAATGCCCACAAGAGAAAGCAGGAAAGATCTAACATCGACACTCTAACATCACAATTTAAAAAACTGGAGAAGCAAGAACAAACAAATTCAAAAACTAGCAGAAGACAAGAAATAACTAAGGTCAGAGCAGAACTGAAGGAGATAGAGACACAAAAAACCCTTCAAAAATCAATGAATACAGGAGCTGGTTTTTTGAAAAGATTAACAAAATAGAATGCCAGCCAGATGAATAAAGAAGAAAACAGAAGAATTGAATAGATGCAATAAAAAATGATAAAGGGGCTATCACCACCAGTTTCACAGAAATACAAACTACCATCAGAGAATATTACAAACACCTCTATGCAAATAAACTAGAAAATCTAGAAGAAATGGATAAATTCCTGGACACATACACCCTCCGAAGTCTAAACCAGCAAGAAATTGAATACCTGAATAGAGTAATAGCAAGTTCTGAGGCAGTAATTAATAGCCTACCAAAAAAAAGTCCAAGACCAGATGGAGTCACAGCTGAATTCTACCAGAGTTACAAAGAAGAGCTGGTACCACTCATTCTGAAATTATTCCAAACAAGAGAAAAAGAGGGAATCCACCCTGACTTATTTTATGAGGCCAGCATCATCCTGATACCAAAACCTGGCAGAGACACAACAAAAAAAGAACATTTCAGGCCAATATCCCTGGTAAACATCGATGTGAAAATCCTCGATAAAATACTGGCAAACCAAATCGAGCAGCACATCAAAAAGCTTATCCACAACGAGGAAGTTGGCGTCATCCCTGGGATGCAAGGCTGGTTCAACATACACAAATCAATAAACTTAATCCATCACATAAACAGAACCAATGACAAAAACCACATGATTATCTCAATAGATGCAGAAAAGGCCTTTGACAATATTCAACATCCCTTCATGCTAAGAACTCTCAATATACTAGGTACTGATGGAACGTATCTCAAAATAGTCAGAGCTCTTTATGACAAACCCACAGCCAATATCATACTGAATGGGCAAAAACTGGAAGCATTCCCTTTGAAAACTGGCACAAGACAAGGATGCCCTCTCTCACCACTCCTATTCAACATCGTATTGGAAGTTCTGGCTAGGGCAATCAGGCAAGAGAAAGAAAAAAACAATATTCAAATAGGAAAAGAGGAAGTCAAATTGTCTCTGTTTGCAGATGACATGATTACATATTTAGAAAACCCCATTGTCGGAGCCCAAAATCTCCTTAAGCTGATAAGCAACTTCAGCGAAGTCTTAGGATACAAAATCGTGCAAAAATCACAAGCATTCCTATACACCAATAACAGACAAACAGAAAGCCAAATCATGAGTGAACTCTCATTCACAATTGCTACAAAGAAAATAAAATACCTAGGAATCCAACTTACAAGGGATGTGAAGGACCTCTTCAAGGAGAACTATGGACCACTGCTCAAGGAAATAAGAGAGGACACAAACAAATGGAAAGACATTCCGTGCTTGTGGATAGGAAGAATCAATATTATGAAAATGACCACATTGCCCAAAGTAATTTATAGATTCTCTGCTATCTCCATCAAGCTACCATTGACTTTCTTCACAGAATTGGAAAAAATTACTTTAAATTACACATGGAACCAAAAACGAGCCCACATAGCCAAGACATTCCTAAGCAAAAAGAACAAACCTGGAGGCATCACGCTACCTGACTTCAAACTATAATACAAGGCTACAGTAACCAAAACAGCATGATACTGATACCAACACAGATCTATACACCAATGGAACAGAACAGAGGCCTCAGAAATAGCACCACACATCTACAACCATCTCATCTTTGACAAACATGACAAAAACAAGCAATGGGGAAAGGATTCCCTATTTAATAAATGGTGTTGGGAAAACTGGCTAGCCAAAAATATGCAGAAAACTGAAACTGGACCCCTTCCTTACAACTTGTACAAAAATTAACTCAAGATGGATTAAAGACTTAAACGTAAGACCTCAAACTATAAAAACCCCAGAAGAAAACCTAGGCAATGCCATTCACAACATAGTTGTGGGCAAAGACTTCATGACTAAAACACCAAAAGCAATGGCAACAAAGCCAAAATTGACAAATGTGATTTAATTAAACTACAGAGCTTCTGCACAGCAAAAGATACTATCATCAGAGTGAACAGGAAACCTATAGAATGAGAGAAAATTTTTGCAATCTATCCATCTGATAAAGGGCTAACATCCAGAATTTACAAAGAACTTAAACACATTTACAAGAAAAAACCAACCCCCCCATCAAAAAGTAGGCAAAGGATATGAACAGACACTTCTCAAAAGAAGACATTTATGCAGCCAGCAAACATGAAAAAAAATCTCATCATCACTGGTCATTAGAGAAATGCAAATCAATACCACAATGAGATACCATGTCATGCCAGTTAGAATGGCGATCATTAAAAAGTCAGGAAACAACAGATGCTGGAGAGGATGTGGAGAAATCGGTATGATTTTACACTGTTGGTGGGATTGTAAATTAATTCAACTATTGTGGAAGACATTGGGGCAATTCCTCAAGGATCTAGAACTAGAAATACCATTTAACCCAGCAATCTCATTACTGGGTATATACCCAAAGGATTGTAAATCATTCTACTATAAATACACATGCACATGTATGTTTATTGTGGCACTATTCACAATAGCAAAGACTTGGAACCAACCCAAATGCCCATAAATTTTAGACTGGGTAAGGAAAAATGTGGCACATATACACCATGGAATACTATGCAGCCCTAAAAAAGGGTGAGTTCGTGTCCTTTGCAGGGAAATGGATGAGACTGGAAACCATCATTCTCAACAAACTAACACAAGAACAGACAACCAAACACTGCATGTTCTTACTCATAAGTGGGAGTTGAACAATGAGAACACATGGACACGGGGGCGGGGAGCATCACACACCAGGGCCTGTCTAAGTGTGGGAGCTGGGAGACGGATAACATTAGGAGAAATACCTAATGTAGATAACAGGTTGATGGGTGCAGCAAACCACCATGGCACGTGTATACCTATGTAACAAACTTGCACGTTCTGCACATGTACTCCAGAACTTAAAGTATAATAATTATAATAAAAAAGAGACAGATCCATCCATGGTTTTGGAATCTAGGATTCTGTTTCTTTTTTTCTTCCTTTCATCCTGCCCCCTTTTCATTAATTTATTGTATGGTTTCCTCAAAATCTCCTTTTAGTTTATTTTTATTTTTCTTTATTTCTCCCAAATTTATTTATTTTTGAATAAAAAAAACTTGTACATAGCAGCAAATTAAAATTCAAAACGACACAAAATTTACTATATGTATGTAAGTATTGACTGTGTATTTATGCACACATACACACCCATACATATCAACCTAGTTCTTTATCTTGTTTTTTACCTAACAATTATTATGGAGATTTTTGATGTTACTATATATTTGGAGAACTGTCTAATCATTTTTAGGTCTCAATATTATTCCTTATGTGGGCATAGAACAAAATATCATACTGGTTTCCTACTAATAAAGACGTAGGTTGTTTCCAAATTCCAGGTCTTGACAAAGTAGTAATGAATATCTTTGCAAAAACTTCATTGTGAATATGTGTAAAATCTTTGGATGATGTTCTAGAAATGCAATGATTGGTTTGAAAGGGTATGTGAGTTTATGATTTATGTAGATATTAGGGCCTTAATTTGAAATAGCATTTGTTTTAGGTAATACAGCAACAGAGGATGTGTAGTTAACTCCAGAATTTAGTGAAGTTTATCTACATGTTAGCCATTTGGGAATCTCCAGAGAGTGAAGGAGACTCCTATAGGTAAAAACCCCATTGAGAAAATGTCATAGGCAGTGAGAAGCAAGAAATCCCATCCTGTGGCAGTGCAGGAGAGCCAGGACTCTTATTCTGATATTAGCCAGGGTTTTAATTTTGTGACTTTTTCTGAGACATCACAGAAAGTCCTTTGTTTAAAATATTTCAAAGCCAGAAAAAAAATTCAACTTGTAGTTCAGAAGGTGGAGAAATTAGAAACATCTGGTAAATTTGGTTGCAGACATGGCTTGTGTTGACATGGAGATGTAATAACCAGGAGTTTGACTAGACCAGTCTAAATCTGGTGAATAATGTTTTCTCAGCAGTCTCCTGGCCACAAAGTATCAAAAGGCACTGGGAACATGCTGTGAAGTGCCTGGATGCTCAGAACAATTACACTCTGGAAACAGTCTTTTGGCCTGGCTGAAAGTGACCCATGACCACAGCTCAGTTCATTCCACAAACAGAATTAGTCACAAAGCCATGTGGAATAACACTCTGCAGGAGTTTCTTGTGTTGACTTTCTTAGTGCATGATAGCATGATGGGACTTCACACACCTTGGAATGATATTGGCTTGGAATAGTAGGGATGAAAAATAGTTCAACACTTTGCTTTATGTAATTATATACATTTTATTTTTCATGTGGTTATTGACTGTACTGTTTTTAGAGCTTTCTTGTATATAAGTGGGGCCTGTTTAAAAGTCTATGACTTAAAATTTTAAATTTTTGACTATTTTAGTATTATGTAAACAACATGTCAATTAATAGTGTCTTAAGAAACAGATTGATCTTCACTTTGTTCCTGTACTTCTGTGTCTTTCTGATCCTTTCCTGATCACATGAGAGAAAATTAATTACTTCCCTTAAATGTAATACATGTCAAATATCAATACATGTCAAATGTAATGTATGTCAAATATCCAGTTGATTTACTTGTCACTTTGTATTTTATTTATATTCCTGTCTCTAATTAGATGTCTACTCCTCAAAGTTAGGACTGTTTTATTTTATAAAGGTATTCTTGGTGACTGCTGGAGTACTGAGTACATGATAAGTGAAGAATAAATGTTTATAATATGAATAAATTAGTCTGCTAATCATAGGAACACAAGGTGCTTTGATATGAAATCCAATTTGACCACTAACACCATTTTTTTCTGCTATGGGTTCATTCTTGCATCTGGTTTTCTTAAAGCTTTTTTACTAATGCATATTGCTGAGTAATTTTCCAAAGGCAATTGTAAATTTTTGAGTGTTTACTTTGAAAGCATCAGTATGTAATTTTGTAACTAGTGAATATAGACCAATTTTGTGATGCAACTTTTCAAAACTTCTGAGGATTCTATTATCTGATGAGAAGAGTTAGTTTGTTCTAATAAAAAATTAGCATGTGTTTGTTTTCTACTTTACCTGGATATTATAACCTAAGACATTTACAATATATTGTATCAAGTTAAAGAAACTTCAAAAAATATTTTTTCACCAGGAATCCATTGTCTGAATTACTTATAAACCATCACCATCAAATAGTGTTTATTGAACATGCACGTGTGTCTGCTACACCCCAGATTACTGTACCAATTAAGTCAGCTATGCTTTCCAGATTGAGGCAACACACAGTATCCTGTTTTTATGGTTCTTTTCAACTTGGATTTGGTATCCCTCTAATTTTATTTGTGTAGAATTCTATTTGCTTTAAAGTTAAACATGACTTTTAGTTATTGTTCCTTCCTTTGTCACTTTTAATTTTCAGCATACATTCAATTTGTTTGCTGGAAAAAACATTTTCTTAGCCATGTTTGCCCTGAGTCTCCTCCCCTGCCCTTTATGTTTATGTGGTCTAGCCAAATTTCATGTCCAAACTTTCATCCTTTCTTTAGGTAGGTATGCAGGTATATTAAGGAATCATCTGACAATATAATTATGTTATAATATAGCTTTTGTGTTTTGAGAGGGCTAGGGGATGTGATCCAAAATATGAGAAGTTTTTATTTATAATGGAGAATATTGGGAGATTATGTTAGTAATTAGGTCCAGCTATGTTATACAGCTTTGAAAAGATTATGTAATTTTTCTGAGGCTTGGTTTTCTTGTCTTTAAAATGTTGTGAAGATTAGAAATAATGTTCTTTGAGCATCTTGCACAGCTAAAATACAGTAGGCACTAAAAATGATGGCTGGTAACAGAATCTACAGCTAAAGAAAAGGTAAAAAATTTTCTTGTTTGTGAATTGGTATCTATGTGGTGTGTATGCAGCTGCTCACATTTATGTTGTCCACAGCAGACCCTACTAATCAGTCAGCACTCTTTTCCATGGAGTCTGGATGCAGCTTATGAGTTACAGAAATTAACTCATAGGCAACTATTGCCAGTTAAACCAAGAAAGGAAATGAGTTGCATCCCATTTTTTCATCCCTCATGTAGCCTCATCCTTTCATTTTACAGAAGAGAAAACTAAGACTCAGAGAAGTTATGTAACTTCCTCAAGATGACACATTGAGGCATGGTCAGAACCTTGTACTGGAACCCAGAACTCTTAATTCAGTTCTCCATCAGCTGAAACATCTGTCTTTTTTGTTCAGCTTCTTTCATAACTGGGGTAGAGATTCATATAATTTACCATTTTTTTTTTCTAGAGCAAATAAATTAACCCACGATTCTCTTGAGGTAATATTTGTGGGTTCATATAAATGAGCCACGCTGACCACTTTACACTAGTGATAATATGTTTTTTTAAAAATCAGAAACATATTTTTGATTCAAACCTTACATTCTCTTACCTTTCAGAAAAGAAAAAGGAAGAAGCAGAGGGTCAGCAGATGTTGAAGGAGGTATAATCAAGGTAAACACTTAGCTAGGAAGTGGTTTTCTAAGCAAGGGTTGCTCTAAAAATTTCCCACATACCCTCCTTTGATCGTTGGACTTTTATTTTTTTTTCTGATCTAAATATTATGCTCTAAATTTTGGGTTGGAATCCACTGAAGCTGGCAACAGTTAAATTAATCCTTCTTTTCACTGAAAACATGCTTATGCTTGCTAATAACTGCAAGATTAATTTGGACTTACTTAGCCAAAGGAAAAACAGGATGTGAAAAGACAATGTGAAGTTTCTGTCTCATCACTTACTCCCTCTGTCCCTACTGTTTTTGTTTGTTTTAGTTACATTTGCAAACATTCTCTCATTTTCCCATGTTCTGTGTTCGCCTTAGAAAATCTTCTAATAGCACAGATGACAAACAGGAGTTCCAGAAATGCTGGCTCATCACAGCAGAAGCCCAGTGGTTTGGCAGGAATCTTAACTTGAAAATGTTGAGACTGGCCCTTTTAAAAATAAGTCCATGGCAGCAGATGTCACTATTGGTCTATCTTAACTCTGGGGCACTTGTTGACAAAGCAAATGCCATGAGCATAGAAGCCCAGTAATCCTAGATTTTAGACATTTCATGATGGCCTGTGGCACCAATGTAATGGTCAATTTCTTGTACCGGAAACCTAATTTAATTATATAGAACTTTTAATATTATGATTATTGTATTTTAACATTTGTGTCATTTTCCTTTTTTAATATAAATCTTTTCCATGAAGTCCCTAGTTTCTTTCTTACCTCCCTCTTTCTGCTTTCTGTTCCTAATCATGGGACAGCTTTCTCTTTTCTGCTTATATGTGCTTATTTGTTCATGTAAGGATCCCCATAATTCTGACATTTTGCAAGATACTTTCTTCAGTGTTCATTTTTGTGCTATTAACTACAATGCAATTAACCTTTACTCTTCTTTAAAAGCAAAGTTGTGCAAGTAATTTGCCTGTTGTCTCTCAGCAACATGTCCTACTTTTTTGACACTAGTTTGTAATGCTAGGGCTGTGACTTTGCAGATTTCATACCTCTGATTCCCTTGGCAGCTTTTTGAAAGTATTAGAGACTTGAAGTTACTGAGGAATGGGGATTGGAAGAGGAGACAAGGCTTCCTTCCTGTTTCAAAATTTGTTTTATTCTTGCTGTCTTAGACTCTAAAATGGCAGTTCTCCTAAGTGTTAGGTGGTGGCCTCCACTGTGGAAGTGGCTCCAGCCTCCAGCTCCTGTTGGCATTTCCAGAAATGCCTGAACATTTCCCTCAGAGAACCAGCAGCAGCCAACCCAAGCCTCTTCCTTAGAGCACCAGGGCTGGTGGCTCCTCCTCCTGTTATCCCCATCTTTTCCCGTTTGTTTCCCTAACCTCAGGCATTGTAGCTACTTCCTGAGTTACCTCTGTGTGACTTTACTTATACAACCTTCTGACACTTGGGAAACCAATTTCTTCCATTAAATCCTCTCTGTTGGAAACAATTCAGTTTCTGTTTTCTTAACGTGTCTAATATATCTGCACATAGTCATATATATTTTAAATTATATGTAATGTTAAAAATAGTAAAAGCAAATAACAAATTCATTGTGTTTCTGATTTGTATTTTAAAAATGCTTTTTTGATTTGAGCTTTTAGCATGTCATATATATGTGACGATTTTGATTGCTTGATATGGAATATATCTTGTGAAATGTATACATAGCTCCAAATGTAACCAAAGCAAAAATTGGTGTGAACATTGAGGTAATTTTTCCTTACAAAAAGATCTTATCCTGGGGTTCCAGTTAGGTTTTACAATTACTGAAATGACTTGCTGTCTATTTTCTATCCTTGTTTAGCCCATACTCCATTATACAGAGAGCAAACTAAGAGCTGGAGAGATGAAGAGACTTGCTCAACATCATACATGTGAGTGGTTGGAAACCTGAGGTGGAACCCAATCCAATTTTCTTTATTTGCCTCAAGCTGCCTATACTTGCTCATGATTTTAGTCGTATCCATTGCAAGGATTTGCTAGCATTTGGCAAGAAATGAGCATAAATGAAATAATCCAGGATTTTAAAAGCTAGTCATCATTATATTAATGTACTATGCTGATGAACTTAAGTTGGAAAGGAGTGTTGGAGAACTTGTTACCTTTCTATTAAAGTCAATTACTTCTTTATAATTAATATTTATTTATTCATTCACACTCAGTCAACTAACACTAGTATGCAGTAATGTAATATAATGACTTAGGTCAATGTATTAGTGTCATTTTGACTATCTTAGCTCTGTCACTGTTCTCTCCTTCCATTCATGGGAGTGCTTGCATAAATTGGGCTACATTAACTATCTTATTTTCTCAAGTCTTCTCTATTCAACCTCTACAATCTGGTTCTTGCCCCTTCTCTATTGAAACAACCAGTGGGTTCCCCAATGACCTCCAAATTGCCAAATCCAATAATGACTTTTATGATTTTGACTTGACCCACTTCTATGGCAATTAATACTGTTTGACTGGTCCTTCCTGCCTGAAAATTCTCCCTTTTTTTCCTGAGATACTTCTCTAATAAGTTACCTTCCTTTTTCTCCTACTGCTATTCCTCATATCCGTTAGGTATAATCTTAAATACCAGGGGCCTTCAGAGCTCTGCTCCTGGTCTTGTGACCTTCTTGCTATATTTTCTCCCTCACATGATCGTATCTTAGCCCACCTTCAGGCCTTCTGCCTCTATTTATGTTCTGAAGACTCCTAAATCCATATCTTCAGCCTAGACCACTTCCATGAACTCCAGATCGTTATGTCCAGCTGCCTGCTGGAAAGCCACTGCATCCACACATATCTTGCTTGACTTATACCAATGTGAAACTGGCCCAATTGTTCCATAGAACTGATGTTGGAAATTGACCCTCTCAGTCTTAAAACTTGAGGAGCTACATTTGTCTTATCTTATGCATCTAAAATTGTAAGACCAATAATCAGGCCTCTCAAATAATATAGAGGAACTGAATCATAGCCCCTTACCTGTCATGACTGACTGACTGACTGCCTGCTACCTGTTGACCAACTCCTCTTTCTTACCCCTCCATAATTCCTTTTGCAGCACATGCATAAAGCCTTTTTCCAGGCAATACTTGTCTTACAAAATTGTTTTTTTTGTATGGTAAGTAGCAGGACCCAGACTGAACCTCTGGTGTTTCAGTAACACATTTTGGTTCCCTGACCAGGCACACATTGCTTGTGGCTTGGCTGCTACAGGCCTGAAGGGTTTCAGAAGGCCTCCTAAGCAGCTACCTGCCTATTTTTGGCCGGAGGTGGGTCTTGGTCTCTCTTTCTTTGGTCCTGCTGCTGTCAGCCCCAAGAGCATTCCTAATTGCCTAGGAAGAGTAGCCTTTGATATTTGACATCTGCATCTGGATGGGTTAGTGTCTTTTGTGGGTACCAGACAGGGGGATGTGCTCTTCTCAGTTTGGGGAATTCCAAAAGAATTTCCATTTGCAGGATGAACAAGCCCAACCAATGGAGAGAGGAAGCATTCTGACTGTTTCAGTTTGGATACTCTTGGGACTTGCTTGTTGCTGAAGCAGGTGGATTGTGCTTTGGTGATTGTTTGTTTATGTGCATGCGTCAGTATAGTTCCCAATATTCCTTGGTGTCTGGGGCGGTTTGGCATCTCCATGAGCCTCATTGTTATTGAACAGGAAAGTGGGATGGAGTTCTGTGTATCCAGGCTTTTATGCTGCTATTCTAAGCAGGGTCAGGTCTGCTTAGTACGTGAGGTTCTTCTGTGATGCTGTTTGACCCCAGAGTTTTTTGGAGTCTGGGACGGTTTGGCCTTTAAAAATCAAACTGCAATGGAAGCTGTTTCATCTAACATTCTTGTTCACATCCTTCATTGGATTACCTCTTGGGGCAAAGTTTAGCCATGTAAACATGTTCATAAAACAGTGAGTTTGTATTGCTATCTCATGGCTGGAGTTCTGAGGTAAAAGCTATTGGATCTTTGTTTATGTGTGTGTATGCACATTTCGATGTGTTTATGTGTATGTACATTTATTATGTTATATGTTGTGTCTACTAAATTGGTTTATAAATAAAGAGGGGTCATAAATTAAATAAATAAGTCCAAATATTTTTCAAGTTCACATGATATAAGTAATTCTTTAATAAACAAGCTGGCTTTAAAATTATTAAGGTAGAAATAGAAATGTCTTTGGAGTTGTCAGCATACATTTTTGTCTAGGTTTTATATTTGTCTCTGCTAGATATTTTGAGGTGTCAGGGTTTGGCACAGAAGGTTATAAAACTATAAACCCAGCCAAGGCGCAAATAACTTTTGTGTGAGTTTTTGGACAAATTTAATGTTGTTAGTTTAATAAAGACAGTTGAATCTTCTGAGTTATTATCAAAAATATCCATGGATTTAAGGTTCTTACCTAGGGGAACACCTGATATTCTCAGGTTATGAAATGGTTAACAAGGAACTAACTGCTAGCTTTGTCTAATATCTCAGTTTTCAGAAGTAATCCAGATAAACTTAAAAAAAAGAGAAAGAATTGAGTACATGTAAATAGGATAAATGCTTGTAGGTAAACTTTTTGTAATTTAAAATCTCAATTATTTTTGATGATGAGTCATCCAAATTATTTTGGATGTCTGGTCATTTTCAATTAAAAAAGGTTTTGATATAGAGAAAAGTATTTTTTTTTAAATTGTAGAATGTTCTCAAATATAAAATACTAATATCTGATAGTTCAGGATTTCTTACTTCCTAGTGGTTTTCATAAAAATTTAAGGTTACTAAGAATAAGAACTGTAGTTAACATATAATTCTGTATATAAAATGTGCCAGAGAATTTCTGTCCTTATGAAAAAAAGAGTAATTTTGTCTTAAAAAAAAGAATAATTTATCTAAAAGAATAACTTTAGATAAATTCAGAATTTATCTAAAGGTTGTTTCAAATTATGAACTATGGTAAATTTTTGTCCTAAAATAAAATGACTTTTTTTTTTTTTTTTTTTAAACAAGAGAAAATTTAAGACCAAACAGAAAATTCAAGCATGTCATACATTGTCTGTGTAAGTCATATGTAGTTTTTCTCCTGTTTCTGTGTATGTATGTTTTCAGGCACATACAGAGAAAATAGAAAGATGAAAAAGTAAAAACCTGATAGGAAATTGTAGAAATTTTTGGCTAATTAATATTGCTCATAATTAAAGCTCTTAGTCTTGATAAAGTTAAGATAAGAAATATTGTAAAGAAATACATTGGCATTTTGACAAGTCTTTTTTTAAATACAGTTAAGCATGAAGCTAGATTTATCAGGGAGTCAAATTTCATGTAAATGCTTGTGTGGGTTGATTTCACACTGTGTTTGCTATTCTGCATTGGTGGTTCTAGCACTAAAGTCCTTACTTGCCAAGTGCCTAAAGTAAATTTCTCAAATACATGAAATGTATAGTGGTATTGGTGGATGAAAAGACATTAATTTGTGTATCAAAAACAACATATTTTGTGTGTGTGTGTGTGTGTGTGTGTGTGTGTGTTTTGGCTTTGTGTAACACTGTAGCCTCTAAGGTAAACTGAATAGAAAAAAAATTTGGGGTTGATTTTTTGTTTGTTTTTGCTTTCATTTTTCATTTGTTTTCTATTTGTACTTCTTTGGGTTTTATATATATGTATATATAAATAAATGGAAGCATAAATATATAAGCATATCTATACATATATATGCAAAATCCAAAGGCAAACAAATAGCAAATAAATATATAACAAATAGCAAATAAATAAATATATAAATTATGTATTATTAATATGTAAATTATATATAATTATATAATATATATAAAATTATTGGTATTTTTAGTTTCTAACAGAAGGCTTGTATTTGGCTCTGTATATATAGTAGTCATTTTGTTTCCTGTGCATTTCTAACAGTTCATCATTTGTTCTATTTATCTAAAATTCCTAAGCTACCTTTGTAAAATCTCAAAAAAAAAAAAAAAGAGATAGAGCACACTAGCCATTTAAAACTGAATTGGTTTTACTTACCTACGATGATCTAGAGAGCTTTAAGAGTTTAAGTTTCCTGGCCAAAATTAAAAGACTTGACTTGTTTTTATAAATTCTAAACAGAAATAGTATATTATTTTGTTATTTAAGAAAGTAGCTGAGAATAAAATTGTTTAAATGGTGCTTATTTCCGGTTATTCAGTTCAATCAATAATTTGAGTTAGTTTCAGATCTTTTCCTTTAGATAATACGGAAAGACTGTGATATGGATACAAAGTTTTAATGTTTAGGAATGATTGACCTTGTTCTTAAGGAAATTATATTAACAAATTTCTCTCAAATTATTTTAGTTGTGTTTAGTAGCATTATTAAAATCAAGTGACATTCACTTGGATTAAGTAGTAATTAAAAATATGAGACTTTCTAGTGATTTTTAATCTCAGGCTTTTTATCACTGTTAGTGTGTGTAGTTGAAAACAAAATATGTATAAGTGTTGTCCTGGTTTGATGATTATAGTTGTGAACGTCAACTAATCACTTGTTAGTGCTGCACGTAGAAACCAGCCCTGGAAGTGATGATACTCTTTTAAATAGCTGAAAACAAATTATTGGGTGCTTGTTCTTATTTTGTCCCTGTTTTTGTTATATAGTGTTTAAGTGGAAGGAGATTATATATCTTCATATTGAATTTCCAAAACTAATGTTTGCTTTTACCATTTTTTTAAATGATGGAAAAAATGTTAACTGTTGAACATTGATAAGTTTGTCATAGGACTTATCGCATTTTTTATGCTTTTGCTCACAATTGCATCACTAGAATGCTGGCAATTAGACATATGCAAGAAGTAACCTAACCACTTTAATACAATGGTTTGAAGTGCTGCTGGCAGCAACTACTAGACACCAAATGGCATTGTTTTAATTTGTGACATGTTAGAATCACGTTAGTGACTCTACATGTTAGTCACTCCACATGACATCTAGAGTCATGTTAGAATTGTAGGACTTTCTGCAGTGTTAGTAAACTGAACCACAAATTTCTAGATGTTCTTTTATATATCTGTAAACATTTCATTAAGCTTTGGCTTCTGTTCTTATCATAAATGCATATACTATACTTGATCATTTATATTGTAGATAGAAACTTATTTTACACCAAAGTAGTCTATCTGCATATTATAGGTATAGTGCTCATATATTGTAACTTTATTTTTATATTAAAAGTCTTTTTGATTTAACTTTGGTTAAATGAATAATTATTATTTTACAATGACCTGCAATTCTGTTTTGACCAAATATTTTGAGACTTTTAACATCTTTGGAAAACATCCTATTAATTAATCCTTGTGCTGCTAAGTTACAGGACTTTGACTCCTGGGTTTGCAAATGGCACTGACACCTGCTAAATCTTGAACACTGACATCAGTCAAAAGCTCATCTTCAGAAACCCAGGAGAGGTGACAATCAAAATGAACTGCTTTTGTGAGACACAGGGCCAGAAATGAAAACTATTCAATCCCTGTAGGCCAGGGACTATTGTGGAAAAGGTGGATGTATAAGATTTTGAGGCTAAAATTAGTTATATATTTTATTTTATAATGGGTTGATGTGCCCTTACCTAGACCTTAAAAAGAGCTCACCATTCTAGGCCAAGGTTGAAGACACAACTCAGTTTGGGAGCCTAGGGAGCTGGGCCTCCCAGGCCAGAGTGTGGCCTCTTAATGGCAAAGGAGATTCCTTTGAGTTATAAACAATACTGTAACCTTACTTTTGGCTTTTAGTTTTTAAGTCTTATGTTGCTTAAATAGTTTTAAAGAGTAAGAATATCTGCCCACCTCCAATCCCATCTGGCCTAGAACATTTAATTTGCTATAAGTCTTGACTCTAATTCCTTTGGCCATAGAGGTCTCACTGAGGAACAGGGTGAACCTGGGGCATGTAGCACACTACTCCAGCAATGGTATGGGACAAAAAGTCCTAAGTCCCCCACTGACTGAATGGAGCCACTTGTGGCCAAGGGGAACCTAGTTGTCGGGAGACCAGTCTTGCCTGGGAAAAGGTCTTGCCCCTTACCCTGCTGCTGGTCTGCAGAGCCCCAGAAGTGCGTTGACTCTTAGCCTTATCCCATGACACACCTTCTCAGCATGAAACTGTCAAAGATTGATGACCAGATTCCCCGTGATTGGGAAATTCATAAATAGAAAGAAGGGGCTAAAATTGACCCAGTTGTCCCATAGAACTGATATTTATGATTTCTTTTGAATAAACATGGAAATTGACCCTCTCAGTCTTAAACTTGAGAAACTTTGTCTTATCTGAGTTCCTTTCTCAGAAAATCAACCATCAGGCCTCCCAAATAATATCAAGGAACTGAAAGTTAGGAAATTACTGCATCTGGACAATGAGATGTCAGACCCCACACCTGTTGTGATTGCCTAACT
Organism: Papio anubis; assembly: GCF_008728515.1. Taxonomy (NCBI): domain Eukaryota; kingdom Metazoa; phylum Chordata; class Mammalia; order Primates; family Cercopithecidae; genus Papio; species Papio anubis. The sequence continues at coordinate 73,014,050 of NC_044985.1, read as the reverse complement.
TACTACCTGCTTCCTATTGATCAACTCTTTTTCTTTACCCATCTCTAATTCCTATTTTCTGACACATAGTTACATTTCTTTCCTGCTGCAAAACCGCCTAATTTTAGTTGGTTGAGGAGATGAATTTGAGACTGATCTTCCATCTCCTCAGCTGCAGCATCTGAATAAAGCCTTCTTCCTTGGCTCAGTGATTAGCTTTCTGTGTGGTGAGCAGCAGGACCTAGCCTGAATCCCTGGTGTTTTGATAAGAGATGCTGCTATGCACAAATGTAAATCCAGAGTTGGATGATCTGAGCATCAAGTGAAACTAGAAATCTCTATTTTTAGGCTCAGTTTTCAGTTTTCCAATTTTTAAACTGTTAGCAAATTGAAAAAAACCTTTTTTTTTTTTTTTTTTTTGAGACAGAGTCTTACTCTGTTGTACAGGCTGGAGTGCAGTGGCTCAATCTCAGCTGATAGTAACCTCTGTTTCCTTGGTTCAAGCAATTGTCATGCTTCAGCCTCCTGAGTAGCTGAGATTACAGGTGCACACCTCCACACCCAGCTAATTTTTTTATTTTTGTAGAGATAGGGTTTCGCCATGTCGGCCAGGCTGGTCTTGAATTCCTGGCCTCAGGTGGTCCGCCTGCCTTGGCCTCCCAAAGTGCTGGGATTACAGGTGTGAGCCACTGTGCCTGACTGAAAAAATCTAAAATGCTGTGTAAGTCACACTAAGCATGTGTCTAGGCTAGATCTATTTTGCCATATCTGTACAGAGTCTGATTCACAACAGAATCAAGGGAGGTATGGATGTGGAACCTGGGAGAGCAAATTTTTTTTAAAGATAGCATGTTTGAGGGAATAGCCAAGAGTCAATGAGAAATGGAAGACTGAGCTTGGTTGTAGAGCACAGCAGCAATGAGTCACTTAAGGAGTCAGGAGAGATCAGTCTTCCTTCTATTAACATGCCAATTAAATGAAAGAACGGCTTTTACTGGGATAATGTTAACATATTTTATAATATTATACTTTATCTCATATCCATATCTTTAGAGTTATTATCAGAAAAAGCCACACATGACCTTATGTAAATGATGGCAACTGTTAAGAACCAGGTATTTTATTATTTGGGGCCTTGGAGAGAAAAGAACTTGAAGAATGGGGGAGCTGGCTAGGAACGGAGAAGAGGCCTTGGGGGAATGAAGACTACTAACCTGTAGTGGAGTGGAGCTGGTGGGGGGTGGGGAGAAATGTAGCTCATGAGTGGTATTTAATGCTTAGAAGGAAACAAGAGAGCTGGGGGTTAGACAAAAGTGGAGATTAGCCAGGAATCAAGTTCTCATGGGATGGGAGGTGACTTGGCAGTGTTGGTCAAAGTAGAAGCCAAGGTGGGATATTGAACTGGGTGGCCAAGATCAGAGCCAGAGCTATGGAATACAGAGCCAGGGATCTGGAGGCAGTTTGGAAGGATATGCAAGGGGGACTATGCCAAGAATACGTACCCCCTGGTTTGGGAATTTTCAAATGCGAAAGTTGCAACGTTTGTAATATATATTATGTAACAGTAATTTTTCTTAGGCTGTTCTTTTAGTCAATGTTGAATTAAGAGTTAAACAAATTTAAAATCTGCAATTTTGTTTAAAAAAATTAAAACACCCCAACATATCATCTTTCCAACAAATGTTTTTTAAACAGATCTTTCAGCCAAGTTGCCTAAGAACAACAGTTGATTAGAACTGCACGTCTTCCTTCAAACACTGTCTACTGCAGAATGGAAACAGGAACCTCTGGGAATATCTGTGAGTCATAAAATGTTGCAGGGAACTTTCCAAAACCATTTTTTTTTTTTTTTTTTGCTAGGATGGAGAGTTCTAATCTCATATTGGCAGGATCTGTTGGCTGCAAGGTACATTGTTTACTTTGATTTCTTCTCAGCTGTTCTGCATGATCTTGGATCATCAAGTTTTTGATATATTAGAACAGAAGATTTGCATAATATTACAAGATTATAACCCCTTCTCTTCTTCTATTCTCTTAAAATAGATAAAAATCTTGATTCTAATCTATGCTTCCTCCATGAGTATGTTTAATTCACTTGTCTTTGAAGGAAGTGGTTTGGATTAATCCCACAATTCTAAAAGTTTATAGTACTGGTAATTGGAAACATTTTTTATTCAATTAAAAAATGATGTCAAAAAACACTTTATGATGCTGCCAGAAAGGGGTATTTCTGAATGTGTATGCATGTGTGCACTGGGGTCGTTTAATCTAGTTTAAATATTGGTGCTTGTCATTCTTATACACTAGTAACAGACAGAGAGCCAAATCATGAATGAACTTCCATTCACAATTGCTTCAAAGAGAATAAAATACCTAGGAGTCCAACTTACAAGGGATGTAAAGGACCTCTTCAAGGAAAACTACAAACCACTGCTCAGTGAAATAAAAGAGGACACAAACAAATGGAAGAACATAACGTGCTCATGGATAGGAAGAATCAATATCGTGAAAATGGCCATACTGCCCAAGGTAATTTATAGATTCAATGCCATCCCCATCAAGCTACCAATGAGTTTCTTCACAGAATTGGAAAAAACTGCTTTAAAGTTCATATGGAACCAAAAAAGAGCCCGCATCTCCAAGACAATCCTAAGTCAAAAGAACAAAGCTGGAGGCATCACGCTACCTGACTTCAAACTATACTACAAGGCTACAGTAACCAAAACAGCATGGTACTGGTACCAAAACAGAGATATAGACCAATGGAACAGAACAGAGTCCTCAGAAATAATACCACACATCTACAGCCATCTGATCTTTGACAAACCTGAGAGAAACAAGAAATGGGGAAAGGATTCCCTATTTAATAAATGGTGCTGGGAAAATTGGCTAGCCATAAGTAGAAAGCTGAAACTGGATCCTTTCCTTACTCCTTATACGAAAATTAATTCAAGATGGATTAGAGACTTAAATGTTAGACCTAATACCATAAAAATCCTAGAGGAAAACCTAGGTAGTACCATTCAGGACATAGGCATGGGCAAAGACTTCATGTCTAAAACACCAAAAGCAATGGCAGCAAAAGCCACAATTGACAAATGGGATCTAATTAAACTAAAGAGCTTCTGCACAGGAAAAGAAACTACCATCAGAGTGAACAGGCAACCTACAGAATGGGAGAAAATTTTTGCAATCTACTCATCTGACAAAGGGCTAATATCCAGAACCTACAAAGAACTCAAACAAATTTACAAGAAAAAAACAAACAACCCCATCAAAAAGTGGGCAAAGGATATGAACAGACATTTCTCAAAAGAAGACATTCATACAGCCAACAGACACATGAAAAAATGCTCATCATCACTGGGCATCAGAGAAATGCAAATCAAAACCACAATGAGATACCATCTCACACCAGTTAGAATGGCGATCATTAAAAAGTCAGGAAACAACAGGTGCTGGAGAGGATGTGGAGAAATAGGAACACTTTTACACTGTTGGTGGGATTGTAAACTAGTTCAACCATTATGGAAAACAGTATGGCGATTCCTCAAGGATCTAGAACTAGATGTACCATATGACCCAGCCATCCCATTACTGGGTATATACCCAAAGGATTATAAATCATGCTGCTATAAAGACACATGCACACGTATGTTTATTGCGGCACTATTCACAATAGCAAAGACTTGGAATCAACCCAAATGTCCATCAGTGACAGATTGGATTAAGAAAATGTGGCACATATACACCATGGAATACTATGCAGCCATAAAAAAGGATGAGTTTGCGTCCTTTGTAGGGACATGGATGCAGCTGGAAACCATCATTCTTAGCAAACTATCACAAGAACAGAAAACCAAACACCGCATGTTCTCACTCATAGGTGGGAACTGAACAATGAGATCACTTGGACTCGGGAAGGGGAACATCACACACTGGGGCCTATCATGGGGAGGGGGGAGGGATTGCATTGGGAGTTATACCTGATGTAAATGATGAGTTGATGGGTACAGCACACCAACATGGCACAAGTATACATATGTAACAAACCTGCACGTTATGCACATGTACCCTACAACTTAAAGTATAATAATAATAAATAAATTAAAAAAAAAAAAAGAAAGTTCCATTTGTTCCACATCCTTGCCATTATTTGGTATTATTTATCTTTTTGGTTTCAACTACTCTAGTGAGATTAAAATTTTAACACATTGTGGCTTTATTTGCATTTCTCTGCTTAAGAATGATGTTGAGGAACTTTTTGTGTGTTTATTGGCCTTTCTGTGTCTTCCTTTATGAAGTGTCTCTTACATTCTTCTACCAATTTTTGATTTTTTTAAATTTTTATATTGTTTATTTTTAGGAATTCTTTCTATATTGTAGAAGATCTTTGTCAGATAAATGTTCTTAACATATTCTCCCAGTCTTTGTCTTGTCTATTCATTTTCTTAATGATTTCTTTTTTGGAAAAATTGAAATGTAATTCACATGCCATCAAATTCACTCTTTAAAGTGAACAATTCAGTGTTTTTTAGTATATTCACAAAGTTGTGCGACCATCACCACTATGTAATTCTAAAATTTTCATCACATCTCAGATATACCCCATATCTATTAACACTCCTCATTTTCCTCTTCCCCCAGACGCTGGCAGCTGGTAATTTGCTTAAAAAAATCATGCAGAATTGCCTATTCTGGACAGCTCATATAAATGGAATGATACAATCTGTGGCCTTTTGTAGGTGGCTTATTTCATTTAGCATGATTTATGGCTGCATAATATTTCACTGTATGAATATACTACATTTAAAATTCATTCATCAATTGATAGGCATTTGGGTTGTTTCTATTTTTGTCTACTACAACCAATACTGTTATAAATATTAATGTTCAGGTTTGGGGTACACTTAAGTTTCCATTCTCTCAAGTGTATTTCTAAGAATGGAATTGCTGGGCTATATGACAGCTCTATTTTTCACTTTTTTGAGGAACTGCTTAACTGTTTTCCAACTGCACCATTTTACATTCCCACCAGCAATTATATGAGGTTTCCAATTTCTCAATATCTTTGCCAGTATTTATTGTTGTCTGCTTAAAAATATCTGTTGATTGTGGTTTGTGATTTGCATTTCCCTGATGACAAATAGTTTTTTGATTATTATGATGAAACTAATATAAAGTGTTAACTTTTTTTCTTTAATGGCTTGTGTTTTATGTTTTGTTCAACAACTATTTGACTACCCTCAAGGTCATGAAGATGTTCTCTTACTTTTTTCTTCTAGAAGCTTTATGATTCTAGCTTTTACAATTAGATCAATGATCAGTAATGTGTTAATTTTTTTTTACATATAATATGAAGTAAATGACAAGGATTTTTAAAATATGGATAGACAGTTCTCATATGATTTTTAGAGTAGGTTATAATTTCCCCTATTAAATTATTTTGACGCCTTTTCAAAAAACCAGTTGACCATCTGTACGTTGTGTTTTTCTTAAATCTCTATTCTGCTCTATTGGTAGACATTTATATTTTTATGTCAACATCAACATCACATGATAGTTGTAGCTTTATAGTAAGCCTTGAAATCAGGTAATGCAAACCATTAAACATTTTTTTTGTTCTCTTTTAACATTGCTGTGGCTTTTCTAATACTTTGTCGTTCAATACAAATTTTGGAAACTGCTTGTATTTTGTCCAAAAACACCTGCTTACATTTAACTAAGACTGCATTAAACCTATCTATCAATTTGGGGAGAAAGGAGATCTTACAAATTTTAGTCTTCCAATTTTATGAAATAGTATATCTTCATATTTACTTAGATCTTTAATTACTTTGAGTAATGATTTTTATTTTTTAATGAAGATCTTGAACTTTGGTTAGATTTAGTCTTTAGCATGTAATTTTTAAAATGCCAGTGTAAATGGTGGTATATTTAAACCACAATTCCTAATTGTTGGTAATATTTTAAAAGAGTTATTTTTTGGATACTGCTTATGTACTCTGAGACCTTGCTAATTCACCTTTTATTTTTGGTTGAGTTGTGGAGACTCCCTAGAGTTTTATTCATATACCATAATGTTATCAGCAGGTAATAATGATTTACTTTCTTTTCAATATTTTGGCTATTTTTCTTTTTCTTGATTTTTTGTACTGGCTAGGACTTAGTACCATCAAGTGATGAGGGAAGACACCCTACTTTGTTCCCAATTTTAGGGTGACAGCCTTCAGTGTTTTACTATTATATAGTATGTTACTTTTAAAAAAATAGATGCCTTTTATTATATTTAAACAATTCCTATCTATTCCTAATTTGCTAAGAATTTTGAATTATGACTGGGTGTTTAATATTGTTAAGTATAGTTTAAAAAATCTATTGAGATTACTGTATTATATCTTAATTTTTATGCTGAGATACATTGTATCATTATATCAAATATATTGAGATGACTGCATTATCAGTAGTATGATGTATCAGTTTCTAGGAAAGCCATAACAAAGTCCTACAGACTGGATGGCTTAAACAATGGAGATTTATATTCTCATAATTCTGGAGTCTAGAAGTCTGACATCAGTGTGTCAGCAGGATTGGTTTCTTTTGAGGCCTGTCTTCTTAACTGATAGATTGGTGTCTTCTCTGTCTTTTTACATGTATTCCCTCTGTGTATATTTGTGATTTTATCTTCTTACAAGAACATCAGTCATATTAGGTTAGGGCCCAACTTAATGACATCATACTAACTGAATTACCTCTTTAAAGACCCTATGTCCAAATAAAGTTACATTTTGAGGCACAGGAGGTTAGGACTTCAGTATAGAATTTTGGGGTTAGACAATTCAACTCATAACATTTAGCTACTCAGATTTTGTTTCTTGTGTGAGTTTTAAGTTGTACTTTTCAAGGAATTTGCTCATACTATTTCAGATGTCAAATTCATTGGAATAAAATTGTTTATAATCCTTTTAATATCTACAAGCTTTGAGGTGATGTCCCTCTTTCATCTGTTATATTAGTAATTTGTACTTACTCTCTTTCTCCTCTTGATCAGTCCTGCTAGAAGTTTAGCAATTTCATTAATCTTTTAAAAAGGATGGTCTTTTGACTTTGTTGATTTCTCTATTGTTAGTGCATTTTCTGTTTCATTGATTTCTATTTCTATCTTTAAACTTTCACCTTTCCTACTTTCTTTGGCTCTAATGTATTCTTCCTTTTTCAAATTCTGAAAGAGTAGATTAGATCATTCAATTTAAACTCTTCTGTTTTCCCCAAATATTCTCATTTAATTACTATAAATTTTCCTGTGAGATGTGCTTTATATGAAAAACTGATGTGTTGTATTTTCATTATTATTCCGTTTAAAATAATTCCAATTTTCTTTGTGATTTCTCTTTTGATCCATGAGTTTTTGAGAAGTGTTGCTTAATTTCCAAATATTTGAGGATTTTTAGATTAACTGTAGATTTAATAATGTTGTCTCCAAAACACAACTGTTCCAATCTCTGCCTGTTACCCAGTCCCAAAGTCACTTCCACATTTTTGGGTATCTTTTCAGCAGCGCCCCACTCTACTGGTATCAATTTACTGTATTAGTCCATTTTCACATTTCTTACAAAGACATACCTGAGAGTGGGTAATTTATGCAGGAAAAAGGGTTTAATGAACTTATAGTTTCATGTGGCTGGGGAGGCCTCGCCATCATGGCAGAAGGCAAGGAGGATCAAGTTATGTCTTACATGAATGGCAGCCGGCAAAGAGAGAGCTTGTGTAGGGAAACTCCTCTTTATAAAAACCATCATATCTCATGAGACTTATTCACTAGTATGAGAACAGCATGAGAAAGACCTGCTCCCATAATTCAGTTACCTACCACCAGGTCCCTCCCACAACACATGGGAATTCAAGATGAGATTTGGGTGGGGACACAGCAAAACTGTATGGTTTCAATTCTTTGAAATAGATGGGAACTTGATTTATGTCCCAGTATATGGTCTATCATGGTGGATGTTCCATATATTCCTGAAAAGAATGTGTATCCTGGAGTGGTTGGTTATAGTGCTCTATTAATGGCAAGTAGGTCAAGTTGGTTGATAATACTCACATTATCTATACCCTTAATAATCTGTTTTTAACTGCTTCTATTATGAATCAATGTCAAGAGAAGGTTATAATCCTCAACTAATTTGTGATTTTATCTATTTCTTCTGTTACGTCTCAGTCTTTGAATCATGTACTTTGGTGGCTTTATTATTATAACATACAATATTATATTGCTGAATCTTCTTGATATTTCTACATTTTATCATTTTTTCTGTTTATCTCTAGTCACAAAGTCTACCTTGTCTCAGAGATTTATATAATCTCACTAACTTCCTTATTTTCACCACTTTTAAAACTAGTATATATATGTATTAGTTTGTTTTCATGCTGCTGATAAAGACATATACATGAAAAAGAGCTTAATGGATTTATAGTTCCACATGGCTGGGGAGGCCCCACAATCATGGCAGAAGGCAAGGAGGAACAAGTCATGTATTACATGGATGGCAGTAGGCAAAGAGAGAGCTTGTTTTTAAAACCATCAGATCTCATGAGACTTATTCACTATCATGAGAACAGCAAGGGAAATATCTGCCCGCATTATTCAATTATCTCCCTCCCACAACACGTGTGAATGCAAGATGAGATTTGGGATTACAGGCACACACCACCATGCCTGGCTAATTTTTTATATTTTATTAGAGACGGGGTTTCACCATGTTGGCCAGGATGGTCTCTATCTCCTGACCTCGTGATCCACCCACCTCTGCCTCCCAAAGTGCTGGGATTACAGGTGTGAGCCACTGTGCCTGGCCTGGTTAATTTTTTTGTTTCAACTTCACTGATTCTTTTCCTTCTCACATTCAATCTGCTATTAGGTCATCAAATGACTGCTTCATATCTGATTTTGTAAATTTTGTATTTTTTAGTTCTATAATTTCCATTTGATTCTTTTCTATTTTTAACATTTTTGCTCAAATTTTCTGTATTATCATGTAAATTAACTACGCATTTTTCTCAATCTCATAAAATATTTATTATGTTATTTTAAAACCCTTGTCTGCTAATTCTGACATCCGTCTCCTCTGAGGGTTGGCTTGTGTTGACTACTTTCCTTTTGATTCTGGATCACATATATACTACTGGTTTTATGCATGTCTCATAATTTTTGATTGTATAAAATAAATTGTATCAAAGAAGAGTTGAAATTGAAGATAATATTTTCTTCAAGAAAATGACACACTACTTCTAACAAGTTGTAAGGATGAGGGGCTATGTCAATGTAGTCTGTAATTGCAATGAGCTTGTGCTCTGTTGCAACTTTTGTACTTAATTTTATCATTAGCTTCACATGGTTTTGAGGGGAAGATCAGGAATTTCCCTAAATTATGGCTTGGGACCTGAGAATTGGCAAGACTCTGGAGATCACTGTGTTTTTCACTTGTGTTGTCAGATTTCTCAATGGACAGAGATTTCTGTCTACTTCACAGGCGTGCTGCCTATATTTTGAGATACTGAAGAATTTTCTTTACTCTCCAGCTCTGCCCCTAACTTTCCATGTCTCAGAAGATAGATCTATATTATTTCAACTTTCTGGGTTTTGCAGCTTTGCTTTTGGTAAAAGCCCTGTGCACCTCAGGGGAATTTCTTTCAGTTATCCTGCCCTGTCTCCATCCTTTGGTAGGCTGCTGTCATTGCTCTATCTACCCTATGAGAGTTGGGGCGACCTCTATCAATTTTCATTCCCTGTGTTTAGCCTTTGGTGTTCTTCTGCTTTGCAATCGGTGATGGCCCAGCATGGCTTAGAGGATTTTTTACTCTGCTCTCTTCCTACATTTTGAAGTGTACTTGGTCAAAGCCCAGTGCATTTCAGGAGGATTTCTTTCTTTCTTTCTCTCTTTCTTTCTTTCTCTCTTTCTTTCTTTCTTTCTCTCTCTCTCTCTCTCTCTCTCTCTCTCTTTCTTTCCTTCCTTCCTTCCATACCTTCCTTCCTTCCTTCCTTCCTTCCTTCCTTCCTTCCTTCCTTCCTCCCTCCCTCCCTCCCTCCCTCCTTCCTTCCTTCCTTCCTTCTTTCCTTTCTTTCCCTGAACCATGAAAATATTTTATTTTATTTTTTATTTATTTATTATTATTATACTTTAAGTTCTGGGGTGCATGTGCATAGCGTGCAGGTTTGATTTACATGTGCTTGTTGCTTGTGTTTAACATTGCTGCGCCATCAACTCGTCAGCACCCATCAAGTCGTCATTTTTTTTTTTTTATTATACTTTAAGTTCTAGGGTACATGTGCACAATGTGCAGGTTTGTTACATATGTATACATGTGCCATGTTGGTGTGCTGCACCCATTAACTTGTTATTTACATTAGGTATATCTCCTAATGCTATCTCTTCCCCCTACCCTCCCCACAATAGGACCCGGTGTGTGATGATCCCCTTCCTGTGTCCAAGTGATCTCATCGTTCAGTTCCCACCTATGAGTGAAGACATGCGGTATTTGGTTTTCTGTTCTTGTGATAGTTTGCTGAGAATGATGGTTTCCAGCTGTATCCAGCCCCTACAAAGGACACGAACTCATCCTTTTTTGTGGCTGCATAGTATTCCATGGTGTGTATGTGCCACATTTTCTTAATCCAGTCTGTCACTGATGGATATTTGGATTGATTCCAAGTCTTTGCTATTGTGAATAGTGCTGCAGTAAACATACATGTGCATGTGTCTTTATAGCAGCATGACTTATAATCCTTTGTGTATATCCCCATTTCTTTCAGACCTCCTGCCCTGCCCCTGCCCTTTGCTACACTATTAACATGATTTAGCGAAAGTCAAATGGGGAATTGGTTTGTGGCTGACTTGTTCTTTTATAAGGCACACCAGAATTCTAGACTGTTAGGCCAGCAAACACAGTACTGTTAAAAGTTTATTAACATTTTAGCAGTTTTTCCTTATTCCTATTAATTATGAGTTTTTCTTCCTCCTATGTTTCCAGGGATCATTTAGATTTTTTTTCCTCTCTTTTACCTCATAAATTAAAAAAAAAACAAAAACAAAAACATTATTTAGTAGCTTTTCTGTCTTTGTATTGGTTAGAGTGAGAGTGACAATCTCTTCTGACTACACCCTAAGTGAAAGTGGACATTCCATTATTTATAGATTTTTGAAGTGTTTTGTTTGAAAGAATATTTTATTTCTTTCTCTACCATATTTAAGGGCTGAAGCAAATAAATACAGCAATGAGAAACACACTTTAAACTTAATTGAGGTTTTGAGAGCTTAAGAGATTTTATTTTATTTTACCTTATTTTTTAATGTTTGAGATTCGCTTTTTTCCCCCTTAGGTTTATTGAGATAAAATTGAGAAATAAAAATTATATATGTTTATGCTATACAACATGTTTTTAAATATGTATGCATTATAAAATGATTACCAAAATCAAGCTAATTATCAAATTCATCACTTGACATAGTTATCTTTTTTTGGTAAGGAAATTTAAGATCTATTTTCTTACTAAATTTCAATTATACAATACATTATTATTAACTATAGTCACCATGGTGTACAATAGATGTATAAAACGTGTTCATCCTATCTGACTGAAACTTTGTACCCTTTGCCCAGTATCTCTCTATATCTCCCACCTCTTGGCAATTACCGTTTTACTCTCAGCTTCTCTGAGTTCTATGAGTTAGACATTCTTAGATTCCATACTTAAGTGAGATCATGCGGTATTTGTCTTTCTCTGCCTGACTTATTTCACTTACCATAAGTTTCTCCAGGTTCATGCATGTTGTTGTAAATGACAAGTTTTCCTTCTTCTTAAAGGCGGAATCATTTCTTGTCATGTATATATCCCACATTTTCTTTACTCACTTCCCCATCAATAGACACTTGGTTGATTCCATATCCTGGCTGTTGTGAGTAATGCTGCAGTGGACATGAGAGTGCATACTGATTTCATTTCCTTTAGATACATACCCAGAAGTGGGATTGCTGAATCATATAGTAGTTCTATTTGTAATTTTTTTGACTTCCCAGCATTAATTAATGAGGTTCAACCATCACATTTCTGTAAGGCAAAAGTTGTATGAACTTGTCAATCACTTCCAAAACTTAAATATTTTATGACATACTATGTGACAGTCACCACTTACAGGCATAGGCTTTCAGTGCTGGCTGATAGTTCACCAGGCTTTTACATTTCTGTCTTCCATGATGACCAACAATTTGTCATTGGGATGACTGGCTGAGACCAAGTTGACTTTATTATAGCTGTGGGGCAAACAAAATCCTGTTCTTATGCATGTATTCCACATATCTAAGATGTTCTGGCAGCTGGTACCTTTTGTGCTGGCCTCTATTAAAGGCTTGACACACTGGTAACAAGTCTGTGGGACAGGGAGGAACCTGGATCTATTTCCACATGGAAGGGGAGAATTAACTGGTATGTCCAAAAAGTCAGACTATCTCCTGACCTTTGTTTTCTGGAGGCTTATCAGGGCCTCTCTTGCTTGCTGAATTGCCTGGGCCTGAGGGAGGTGCTGCCTGCTGGGACTTCAATAAGAATTTTGTACAATGATTTAGCTCTCTGGGAATCAAAGCTGCATCTACTTGCTGCCAAAAAACGTGTGTTTTTAACTTTGGACTTGTAACTTTTGAATACAGTTTTAAAGATACATTGTGTAGAAAAGCAGAAGGTTTGGTTAAGTAGTTTGCTCATTGACGTATTATTAGTTACATATCAGTTAGTGAATGTGAATTTCTTGGCATGGAAAGTGAAACATGATAAGCACTCAAAATGGGTTCATTGTTATTTTTTGTTGGAATCGTATAACTACAGGATGCCAGCCTTGTTGGATAAGGCACAGGGGAACTTAGTTGAGAGCATTGCTATGAAATAGAGAAAGAATGAAGTTGGCTCTTCGGATGGACTCTGCAGGAATTTCTGTGTTGCATATGCAAGCTGAATATCTCAGAAGATAAACATGCCATTAAATTCCAAAATTTTAAATCACATTAGAAGTATTTAAGTGGCTTGCAAAGAGTATAATGGTTTGGAAAATTACAACATATTTCATGCTGTGATAATTCAGAGCCCTAAATTGATTCAACATGAACTCCATCTTGAAAATAAGCACATGAACATTCCAATTATGTAGGATCAAGATTAACTATAAATTTCTAAGTCTATAACTCAGTATTGTTTTAAACTTCCACCTGAAAATAACTGATCATGTCTAGTTATATGGTTATTTCTATTTGAGTAATTTCTTACATATGGGTGGCCATCAGTAAATTTTCATCAAGTTGTATGACAGCCTAGTTCAAGTTATCTTTCAACCCTTTATTTGATTCTTCATCGAATTTGATTGTTTCATTTAATGCACCAAAAGGAAGCACCATAGACCATGGATTTCGCATGTACCTCTTTAATTGCATATCTCCCCCTCTTCTAATTCTTCTTCAATTACCTAAGAGCTTTCCTTCTTTCTTCAATATGTGTTTTTTCTGTTCTTGTCCCCTTTCTGTCTAATCCTGTCTTCTTCTTTCTCCCCCTTTTCCTCTTCCTCCTGTTTTCTCTCTTTCTTTCCTATTCCCATGCCCAACCCTCAACAATTTTTCTCCTTCTTGCTATTTGTGGACTAAAAACATTCATACAAACATTACAAAACATTTAAAAAGTAATGTTAGTGATTCCTAAGTATGGAGGAAGGAGAAAGCATATGTTTTAAGTGAAAATCAGCATCATTTAAACCTCCTATAGTCAGATATACAAAGACTAGAAGAAAATCTGAAAAAAGTGAATATAATTCAAATTATATTTACTTACTCTTTCATTTTGACTTTTTTTTTTTTGGAAACAGAATCTTGCTCTGTTGCCCAGGCTGGAGTACAGTGGCATGATCTCTGCTCACTGCAACCTTTGCTTCCCGAGTTCAAGCCATTCTCCTGCCTCAGCCTGCCAAGTAGCTGGGATTACAGGTGTGCGCCCTCACGCCCAGCTAATTTTTGTATTTTTAGTAGAGATGAGGTTTCACCATGCTGGCCAGGCTGGTCTTGAACTCCTGACCTCAAGTGATCCTCCCACCTCGGCCTCCCAAAGTGCTTGGATTACAGGTGTGAGTCACCGTGACTGACCTCATTTTGATTTTTATAGATGTTATTATTATACTTTTTCTAGTGGGGAGTGGGTGAACTCCCCCCACTCCCCACCAGAAAAGGTATAATAAATTTTTTCAGACAGGATCTTGCTGTCACCCAGGCTGGGGGGCAATGGTGTGATTGGCTTACTGTAACCTTTAATGTCTGGGCTCAAGTGATCCTTACACTTTAGCCTTCTGGGTAGCTGGGACTGCAGGTGCACACCACCATGCCCAGCTAATTTTCTTATTTCTCGTAGAGACAAGTTCTCACTGTGTTGCCTAGGCTGGTCTCCAATTCCTGGCTTTGGCTTCCCAAAGTGCTGGGATTACAAGTGTGAGCCATTACACCCGGCCTAAATAACCTTCTTGTCTATATATCTTAGAAGTCTCTTTTACAGTCTCCTTAAAATTTTCTTTCTAAATCTTTGCCTCTGAAGCTGCTTCCCTCCCCACCGTCATCCTACAAATTAAACTTTTAAAATAAATTATTAATTGAATTGCTTGTTTTTGTCTTCTTCATAATCATCATCATTATAATAAACTGGTTTTATTCAACATTGCATTGAAAATATACTTTAACTGCACAATGTATTGAATATGCTGTTGTGATCTCATATGCAATTCTCATCACCATTTCTAACTTTTTTTTTTTTTTTTTGAGACAGGGTCTTTCTCTGTCGCTTAGGCTGGAGTACAGTGGCGCCATCTCGGCTCACTGCAACCTCCGACTCCTTGGTTCAAGCAATTCTGCTGCCTCAGCCTCCTGAGTAGCTGGGATTACAGGAGTCTGCCACCATGCAGGACTAATTTTTGTATTTTTAGTAGAGATGGGGGTCTCACCATGTTGACCAGGCTGGTCTCGAACTCCTGACCTTAAGTGATCCACCTGGCTCGGCCTCCCAAAGTGCTAGGACTACAGGCATGAGCCACTGAGCCCAGCCTTCTAACCTTATTTCTATGGTAAATGTTTTTTGACTTACAAACAAACTTTTAGAGGAACACCCATATATAGTTCTGGAACTTTCTGAATTGAGTTCTCTGGAAAATTTGAAGTGTTAGAGTGAAAGTATAAGTACATTTTTCCTTCTTTGATGTTGCTATCAATGAGAGAGACACTCTCAAATATATACAAACAAATAAGAGTAAATGACAAGAAAAATCACTGCAGATTACACACAGAAACATATGAATGATTAATTGCTAAGGTAGATCACGAGAATGTCTCTCTCTCCCTGAATGTGTGTGTGTGTGTGTGTGTGTGTGTTTTGGGAGGTATACAATAGTTCATGGCATTTTTATTTCATTAAAATTATACCACATTTAGTGCTCCTATATTTTGGTCAGTCAAATAATTTTGAATTCCAGCCAATTTTACCTTTCAATTTCAATTTGAATAGTTTTGATTGTTGGCATAGCTGCTTTCATCACCGGCAAGTAAGTTTTACCTCTAATGCAATCTGACTGAATCTGTACGTCAAACATAAAAAAAAAAAAACATTCTTAGTACATTGAAGCCACACACCTAACTTTTAGATTAACTACTCTTTGGAATTATATACATTTTTCCCTATTTCATCAATGTGAATGAAATAAATTCTTGGCTTTCTAAGTAATAAAACTGGCATATTGAGTGGTTTGGTAAATTTGGTAATATGTAGAAATAAGTTATTTATTAATCTCATATATTCTTTTAAATCAAGAATATTATTAAGAGTCCTTGCTAGTGATTAGAAGCATGGATTCTTAAACCAGACTGTCTCAGTTCAAATCTCAGAACCTAAAAGTACATAGAAAATATTTGGAACATTATCTGGCATATAGGAAGAATTATAGAAGTGTTAACAACTCTGGCTTTCAGAGAAGAAAATCTGTTAAAAAACGGAAAACCTGAAAATATGAAATAACATTGAAATCAAATGAGTGTTTCTTATAATTTATGTAGAGGAAATACTGCCAGGATAAGTCAAATTACTTGAAAATCTTATTTCTGACAAAATTCTAGAAATTTTGATTTCTAGAAAGAAAATTGATATTTGAAATATATAGATATACATCTCCATAAAGTAATCTTAGGAACCTGAACTCTGTGACATTTTGATTAATAGAAAACAGCATTATCTTATGCTATAGAAATGACTTCACAAGTTTTCTTAAAAATAATGTACCTTTGGCTTTATATAAAGATGAAAATGAATAAAAATATGAATGTACCCTTTTATTTTCTTTTTAATTTTTGTAGGTACATAGTAGGTGTATATATTTATGAGATACTTTAGATGTTTTGATACAGGCATGCAATGTGAGATAAGCACATCGTGGAGAATGGGGTCTTCATCTCCTTAAGAATTTATCCTTTGAGTTACAAACAATCCAACTACACTTTTAAGTTATTTTAAAGTGTATAATTAAGGTATTATTGACCATAATCACCCTGTTGTGCTATCAAATAGTAGGTCTTATTCATTCTATCTTTTTTTTTTTTTTTGCTTTTAAGTGACTAAAAATAAATAAATAAATTTTGACTTACACTTTAAGTTCAGGGGTACAAGTGCAGGTTTGTTATACAGGTAAACTTGTGTCATGGGGGTTTGTTTTACAGATTATTTCACCACCCAAGAATTAAGCCTAGTGACCATTCATTATTTTTCCTGATTCTCTCCCTCCTCCCACTCTTTACCCTCTGAAGGGCCCCAGTTTGTGTTGTTCCTCTCTGTGTGTCCATGTGTTCTCATCGTTTAGTTCCCACTTTTTTTTTTTTTTTAATTTTTATTTTTTTTCCTTCAAGACATGCAGATTTGTTACACAGGTAAACATGTGCCATGGTGGTTTGCTGCACCTATATACCCATCGCTTAGGTATTATACCCTGCAGGAGCTCCCATTTATAAGTGAGAACATGTGGTATTTGGTTTTCTGTTCCTGTATTAGTATGCTAAGGATAATGGCCTCCAACTCCATCTATGTCCCTGCAAAGAACATGATCTCATTCCTTTTTATGGCTGCATAGTATTTCATGGTGTATATGTACCACATTTTTTTAAATCCAGTCTATCATTGATGGACATTAAAGTTGGTTCTCTATCTTTGCTATTATGAATAGTGGTGCAAAGGACATATGTGTGCGTGTGTCTTTGTAACAGAGTGATTTATCTTCCTTAGGTATATACCAAGTAATGGAATTGCTAGGTTGAATGGTATTTCTGTCTTTAGGTCTTTGAGGCATTGACACACTGTCTTCCACAATGGCTGAACTAATTTACACTCCCACCAACAGAGTATAAGCATTCCTTTTTCTCCACAACCTTGCCAGCATCTATTATTTTTGACTTTTTATTAAAAAGTCATTTATTAAATAGTCATTCTGACTGGTATAAGATGGTATCTCATTGCATTCCTCTAGTGATCAGTGATATTGAGCTTTTTTTCCAATAATTCTTTTTGTGGCAACTGTGAATGGGAGTTCATTCCTGATTTGGCTCTTGGCTTGACTGTTGTTGGTACATAGAATTGCTAGTAATTTTTATACAATAAGTTTGTATCTTGAGACCTTCCCGAAGTTGTTTATCAGCTTAAGAAGCTTTTGGGCCTAGACAAGGGGGTTTTCTAGATATAGGATTATGTCATCTGCAAACAGGGATAGTTTGACTTCCTCTCTTCCTGTTTGCATACCCTTTATTTCTTTCTCTTGCCCAATTGTCCTGACCAGAACTTCCAATACTATATGGAATAGGAGTGGTGAGAGGGCACCTTTGTTTTGTGCTGGTTTTCAAGAGGAATGCTTCTAGCTTTTGCCCATTCAGTATGATGTTGGCTGTGGGCTTGTCATATATGGGTCTTATTATTTTGAGGTATTTTCCTTCAATAGTTAGTTATAGGTAATTTTTAACATGAACAGATGTTGAATTTTACCAAAAGCCTTTCTGCGTCTATTGAGATAATCATGTGGTTTTTGTCTTCAGTTCTGTCTATGAGATGAATCATATGTATTGACTTGTGTATATTGAACCAATCTTGCATCCCAGGGATGAAGCTTCCTTGATTGTGGTGGATCAGCTAGCTTTTTGATATGCTGCTGGATTTGGCTTGCCAGTATTTTGTTGGGGATTTTTGCATCAGTGTTCATCAAGGATATGGGCCTGAAGTTTTCTTTTTTTGTTGTATCTCTTCCAGGTTTGGGCATCAGGATGATGCTGGCCTCATAGAATGAGTTCGGAAGGAGTCCTTCCTCCTCAGTATTTTGGAATAGTTGCAAAGGGAATGGTACTAGCTCTTCTTTGGACATTTGGAAGAATTCATCTGTGAATCCATCTGGTCCTGGGTTTTTTTTTTTTTGGTTGATATGCTATTTATTACTGCCTCAATTTCAGAACTTGTTATTAGTCTGTTCAGGGATTCAGTTTCTTCCTGGTTCAGTCATAGGAGGATGTATGTGTCCAGAAATTTATCTGTTTTTTTCTAGATTTTCTAGTTTATGTGCATAGAGATATTCATAATATTCTCTGATGGTTTTTTGTATTTCTGTGGAGTCAGTGGTGATATCCCGCTTGTCATTTATGATTGTGTTTATTTGAAACTACTTTTTTTCTGTGTTAGTCTAGCTAGTAGTGATCTGTTTTGTTAATTTTTCAAAAAACTAGTTCCTGGATGTATTGAAGCTTTGAATGGTTTCTTGTGTCTCAATATCCTTCGGTTCAGCTCTGATTTTGGTTATTTCTTGTCTTCTGTTAGCTTTGGGATTTGTTTACTATTCGCTCTGTAGTTCTTTTAGTTGTGAAGTTGGGTTAACTTGAGGTTTTTCTAACTTTTTGATGTGCGCATTTAGTGCTGTAAATTTCCCTCTGAAAACTGCCATAACTGTGTCCCAGAGATTCTGGTGTGTTGTATCTTTGTTTTCATTACTTTCAAAGAACTTGTTGATTTCTGCCTTAATTTTATTATTTAACCAAAAGTCATTTCAGAGCAGGTTATTCAATTTTCATGTAACTGTATGGTTTTGAATGAATTTCTTAGTCTTAATTTCAAATTTGTACTGTGGTCTGAGAGACTGTTATGATTTCAGGTCTTTTGAATTTGCTGAGGAGTGTTTTACTTCTGATTATGTGATTGATTTTACAGTAAGTGCCATGTAGTGATGAGAATAATGTATATTTTGTTGCTTTTGGGTGGAGAGTTCTATAGATCTCTATTGGGTCCATTTGATCCACTGCTGAGTTCAGGTCTTGAATATCTTTGTTAATTTTCTGTCTTGATGATCTGTCTAATATTGTTGGTGGGGTGTTAAAATTCCCCACTATTATTTTGTAGGCGTCTAAGTCTCTTTGAAGGTCTCTGAGAACTTGCTTTATGAATCTGGGTGTTCCTGTGTTGGGTGCATATGTATTTAGGATAGTTAATTCTTTTTGCTGAATTGAACCCTTTACCATTATGTAATGCCCTTCTTCATCTTCTTTGATCTTTGTTGGTTTAACATCTGTTTTGTCAGAAAGGAGAATTGCAACCCCTGATTTTTTCTGTTTTCCATTTCTTGGTAGAGTTTCCTCCATTCCTTTATTTTGATCCTATGTGGGTCATTGCATGTGAGATGGGTCTTTTGAAGATAGCATACTGGTGGATCTTGGTTCTTTATCCAGCTTGCCACTCTGTGTCCTTTAATTGGTGTATTTATCCTATTTACATTTAAGGTTAGTATTGATATGTGTGGATTTGATCCTGTCATCATGATGTTAGCTAGTTACTTTGCAAACTTGTTAATGCAGTTGCTTTATTGTGTCACTGGTCTGTGTACTTCATTGTGTTTTTGTAGTGACTGGTAATGGTCTTTACTTTTCATATTTATTGCTTCCTTCAGGATATCTTGTAAGGCAGTTTTGGAAGTAACAAGTTCTCTCAGCATTTGCTTGTCTGAAAAGGATCTTATTTCTCCTTCATTTATGAAATTTGAATGTTGGCCTATCTAGCTAGGTTGGGAACGTTCTCATGGATGATATCCTGAAGTATGTTTTCCAAATTGATTCCATTCTTCCCATCTCTTTTAGGTACACTAATCAGTCATAGATTCAGTCTGTCTACATAAGCCCACATTTCTTGGAGGTTTTGTTTATGCCTTTTCATTCTTTTTTCTCTATTTTTGTCTGCTCCCATCTTGTCAGACAGGCAGTCTTCAAGCTCTGAGATTCTTTCCTCTGCTTGATCTATTATGCTATTAATACTTGTGATTGCATTATGAAATTCTTGTAGGGTGTTTTTCAGCTCTGTTAGGTTGGTTACATTCTTCTTTATACCAGCTATTTTGTCTGTCAACTCCTGCAATGTTTTATCAGCGTTCTTGTGCTGAATCTTTCTCTCATCTTTGGATGCTTATCTACCTTCTATTTTTGAGGTTGTTGACTTTTGGATGATGTTTTTTTTTCCCTTTAACAGTCTAGCTACTTTTCAGCAGGGCTGCTGTGGTATGCTGGGAGTTTTCTCTAGTCCCTGATCAGCTCAGATTTTCCAGTACATAGAGGCATCACCAGTGAAGGATGTGAATGAGCAAAGATGGCAGCCTGCCCCTTCCTCTGCCCCTTCCTGTTCTCAGTCTCCAGGCTCCTCACTCTGTCCAGGTAGGAGGCCAGGTGGTCGTTCAGGCTTTGCATGGTCTCCTTCTCATTCTGGATGTCTCCCATTCCTGCCAGACCCCCGGCCATCCCCACAGCCAGGCCCCGGGATCCCATGCCACCCTGGAAGCCAGTGGAGTGGGACACGGAGATCCAGGAACCACAGCCCCCAGCACCTGCATAGACACTGACTGCACTGCTGAGCATCTCATCTCAGGGAGGTACAGACTTGTTGCCAGCCTGAACGCACCTGTAGGAGGTGGCTGACGACTCCAGATCTGAGGTCTGACCCAGTCAGGAGAAATGGGATCAAAGGCCTATTTAAAAAAGTTGTCTGGGTCGTCAGCAAAGCCTGAGTCCTGTCCTCTTGCTCTCCTCCTGGGACAACATGAGCTTCACCACTTCACCACTCACTCTACCTTCACCAACTACTGGTCCCTGGGCTCTGTCCAGGTGCCCAGCTACGGCACCCGGCCGGTCAGCAGTGCAGCCAGTGTCTATGCAGGTGCTGGGGGCTGTGGTTCCTGGATCTCCGTGTCCCACTCCACCGGCTTCCAGGGTGGTGTGGAATCCCGGGGCCTGGCTGTGGGGATGGCCAGGGGTCTGGCAGGAATGGGAGACATCCAGAATGAGGAGACCATGCAAAGCTTGAATGACCACCTGGCCTCCTACCTGGACAGAGTGAGGAGCCTGGAGACTGAGAACAGGAAGCTGGAGAACAAAATCCAGGAGCACCTGGAGAAGAAGGGACCCCAGGTTAGATACTGGAGTCATTACTTTAAGACCATCGAGGACCTGAGGGCTCAGATCTTCACAAATGCTGTGGACAATGCTGGCATTGTTCTGCAGATCAACAATACCCGTCTTGCTGCTGATGACTTTAGAGTCAAGTATGAGACAGAGCTGGCATTGTGCCAGTCTGTGGAGAGTGACATCCATGGGCTTCACAAGGTCACTGATGACCAATGTCACTCGGCTGCAGCTGGAGACAGAGATTGAGGCTCTCAAGGCGGAGCTGCTCTTTATGAAGAAGAACCACGAAGAGGAAGTAAAAGACCTACAAGCTCAGATTGCTAGCTCTGGGTTGACCCTGGAGGTAGATGTCCCCAAATCTCAGGACCCCATCAAGATCATGGCAGACATCCGGGTCCAATATGACGAGCTGGCTTGATAGAACCGAGAGGAGCTTGACAAGTACTGGTCTCAGCAGACTGAGGAGAGACTACAGTGGTCACCATGCCGTCCACCGAGATTGGAGCTGCTGAGATGATGCTCATGGAGCTGAGAAATACAGTCCAGTCCTTGGAGATGGACCTGGACTCCATGAGAAATCTGAAGGCCAGCTTGGAGAACAGCCTGAGGGAGGTGGGGGCCCACTACACCCAGCAGATGGAGCTGCTCAACGGGATCCTGCTGCACCTGGAGTCAGAGCTGGCACAGACTCGGGCAGAGGGACAGTGCCAAGCCCAGGAGTAGGAGGCCCTGCTGAACATCAACGTCAAGCTGGAGGTTGAGATCACCACCTACCGTCGCCTGCTGGAAGATGGCGAGGACTTCAGTCTTGGTGATGCCCTGGACAGCAGCAGCTCCATGGAAACCACCCAAAAGACCACTACCCGCCAGATACTGGATGGCAAAGTGGTGTCTGAGACCAATGACACCAAAGTTCTGAGACATTAAGCCAGCAGAAACAGCATACCCTTTGGGGAGCAGGAGGTCAATAAAATGTTCGGAAGTCAAAAAAAGAAAGTAGCCTGACCACATTTTTGTAAAGCACCTATGCAGTGCTGGGGGTCCACTTCAGCCCCTGGTTGCCTTGGATACTTCAAAAGCCGTTAAACAATTCCCTAGGAATGAGGCTGAATCCAGGGGGCTGAGTAGCAAGAGTCTGTGGGCCCCACTTCCATGGTGCCTCACAGCATAAGACCCACTGGCCTGGAACTCCAGCCAGCCACTCCTAACTAATTGTTTTTTGTACTCATTAAACATCCCCACCTCCCCCTGCTCCCCACTACCCTTCCCAGCCCCTGGTAACCATCCTTTTACTCCCTATCTCTATGAGTTCAATCGTTTTGATTTTTAGATCCCAGAAATAAGTGAGAACATGTGATGTTTGTATTTCTGTGCTTGGTTTATTTTGCTTAATATAATGATCTCCAGTTCCATCCATGTTGTTGCAAGTGACTAGATCTCATTCATTTTTATGACTTAATAGCACTCGATTGTGTATGTGCACCACATTTTCTTTATCCATTCATCTGTTGAGAGTCACTTAGGTTGCTTCCAAATCTTAGCTATTATGAACAGTGCTGCCACAAACAGAGGAATACAGTTATCTCTTCAATGCACTCATTTCCTTTCTTTTGTATATATACCCAGCAGTGGGATCACTGGATTATATGGTAGCTCAATTTTTAGTTTTTTGAGGAACTTCCAAACTGTTCCCCATAATGGTTGTACTAATTTACATTCCCACCAATAGTGCACAAGGGTTTATTTTTCTACACATCTCCTTCAGCATTTGTTATTTCCTGTCTTTTGGATACAAGCCATTTTATGTCCAAATGTTATAATGATATCTCATTGTAGTTTTGATTTGCATTTCTCTGATGATCAGTGATGTTGGGCACCTTTTCATATGCCTGTTTGCCATTTGTATGTGTTCTTTTGAGAAACATCTATTCAAATCTTTTGCCAGTTTTTTTATTAGATTGTTATTTATATTTTTTGGAAAACCACTTTGTGGCATTATCTATTGTTAATGTTCCTTGTATTAGCACTCACTTGATACATATTTTAAAAAATCATTTATTAACAGAGAAATGTTTCTTTTCCTTACATACAACTTTGCTTCCACTGATAAGAAAATAAGAATGATTAAGCTCATTATTTATATATATTCTGCCTTGTAAAGCAGAGAAATTGCTATGTGTTTAACAAACTACTTTCTTTTTCTTTTAGTCATAGAGAAATACTATTCTTTCCAGTCACCTTGCATCTACATGGGGCCATGTAACTAAGCCTGGCCAACAGAATATGAATGGATGTATGCCAGTTTTAAGCATGACCTCTAAATTATCTTGCAGACTTTAACACGCTTTCTCTATGCATGTGAACTGACTGAACACAGAGGATCTAGCAGAAGCATAGACAAAAGTCTGGCATATGGTCACATCACAGTGTGAAAGTGTTAACAGTGGCAAATCCATGCAGGTCTGCCACAACCTTAATTCTTGCCTCCTCAGAAGACGTAATTCAACCGAGGGATATAAGACAGAGTGAGAAACTGAGGCAAGCTTTAGAACAGGAGTGAAAATTTATTAAAAAGTTTTAGAGCAGGAACAAAAGGAAGTAAAGTACACTTAGAAGAGGGCCAAGCAGGTGACTTGAGAGATCAATTGCACTGTTTGTTGGCATACTTTCAGGGTCATGTGTCACTTCTCCCCTGATTATTTCCTTGGGGTGGGCAGTCTGCATGCGCAGTGGCCTGCCAGCACTTGGGAGGCGCCATACGTGCAGTGTGTTTACTGGAGTTATATGCATGCTCACTTGGGACATTCTTCTGTTACCAGTCAAATGCTCCTAGAAGGTCATATATTAGTTAAACTCAGCCATTTTGCCTCGTAGTGCCCATGCTTGAGCCCACTTACCCAACTCCTGAGATCTTATTGGGATGCTGCTGATCACCAGTTTCAGGTTTTTCTACCTATTGGGAGAGTCCCTTTTCCTGGTGCTGGCTGTGACCAATTATTATTTTAGAGAAACAATGTAACAATCACCTGACCATCACCTGATGCTTACCTGACATTCTCGATGAGGTTGTTGGGGAGAGACCCTCTCATGCCCTATTCATGCCTGACTAGCTACCCCCTGTAACAAAAGGAGCTGTGATCACTAAGTCACCACTTGAAGCAGAGCTGCCCAAGAGAGTCACCAAATCAGAAACATACTGTTGACAAAAAGAATCAAACTCTGTAAAATATTTGAAGACATTTATTCTGAGTCAAATATGAGTGACCAGTGGCCAGTGACACAGCCCTCAGGAGGTCCTCAAAACATGTGCCCACGGTGGTCAGGTTACAGCTTGGTTTTATATGTTTTAGGGAGACTTAAGACATCAGTCAATGTGTGTAACAATTTTGTTTCGGTCCAGAAAGGTAAGACAACTTGAAGCCCTCTCTTTGATGGGAGGGCTTCCAGGTCACAGATGGAGTCAAAGGTTTTCTAATTGGCAATTGCTGAAATAGTTATTATCTAAAGACCTGGAATCAATAGAAAGAAATGTCTAGGTTAAGATAAGGGGTTGTGGAGGCCAAGGTTTTATCATGCAGATAAAGCCTCCTGGTAGCAGCTTCAGAGGTTTTATCAAACCTAAAAAGGTGCCAGACTCTAAGTTAATTCTCTCCTGGATCAAGGTAAAGGCCTAGAAAGGAATGGGGATTTTCTACAAAAAGTAGATTTTCCCCTAAGAGATAGCTTTGCAGGGCCATTTCAAAATGTATCAAATAAATGTATTTTGGGGTAAAATACTTTGATTTCTTTCAGGGCCAGCCATCTGTCATGTGATGCTATATTAGAGAGTCAGGCTGGATTTTGGTGTCTTATTGCCTAATGTTAATGCTGTGCCTGAGTGCCAAAGGGAGGAGGGCATAATGAGGCGTATCTGACCCTCCTTCCTCCTTCCCATCATGGCCTGAACTGGTTTATTTTGGAATGCCCTTGGCTGAGAGGGAGCGGGGAGGGCTTAGAATTTTATTTTTGGTTTATAATACACATGAGATTTTCCATGAGAAAACACATCCCTACACCCACACCTACATACCACACCCACACTCCAGTTTATTGCCCAAATCTGTTACAGGAAAGGGGTCCTGATGCAGACCCCAAGAGAGGGTTCTTGGATGTCACACAAGAAAGAATTCAGGGTGAGTCCACAGTGCAAAGCAAAAGTGAGTTTATTAAGAAAGTAAAGTAAAAGAACAGCTATTCCATAGACATTGTAGGCCATTCCCAAAAGTAAGAGGAGGAATGCGTCCACCCTATGTACAATGCTCGTTTATATACAGGATAAAAGAATCGTGGGCAGATGTGCCCTGCTACAAGGGTTTGTGATAAAGGATTTATTTTCTTAATTACTGTATTTTGCAAGAATCAATATTGTTATCTTTAAAGCAAAATTAGGAATGCTTTTGTTCTCAAGATATCAAGATATTAGGACACTCCCAAGTCTGGGTTTGTTAGTAAATATTATCAATCTGTTCCCTTAACTGTAAACATCTAGAGGCTGAGAATACCTGACTTTCTGGGAATGCAGCTCAGCAAGCCCCATCCTCATTTTCCTAGCCCTCACTCAAAATGGAGTCACTCTGGTTCAATTGCCTCTGACAAATCCGTTGAGAGATTGTCTGTTATAGCACCTGGCATTATTAATCCTGATTGACACACATTTAAAAATGTACAGTGGTAGGATTCTATAGTCTAATTTTTGTTTTGTGTACTAAATTTCTTCTTTCTGCTTATTAATTTTAATTTTTATTGACCTTCTTATAATGTGCTGTTCTTGTATGCTTTTTCAAAATTTTCTAAGTATTATATATATAATTTATATGCAGGTAGAATATTAATTGATAGCAAGTAAGTTAAAAATCTCACCTTATTTCAATTTTGTTTAATGAAACATAATCAGAGTACACAAATGCTTCATAATCATTATTGTCCCAACATTAAAATTTAAGTGTAAAGGGAAAAAAGATAAATACTAAATTAATTAAAATAATTTTTATTTATTATTTAAAAAGGAATTTAAAAGGAATTCTATTTAAAAAGGAATTCAAATGCATTATATATGTGGAACTTCTTTTTCACCTTTGAAGACTGAATTCATATTAGCATGTTTTAATATTTTAAGAAATATATCAATAAACTTTTTTCCAGTAATTTGTATTTCCTTTAAGGCAAACACAAACATACAACATAGGCATATTAGAAATTTACTTATTGGGTCACGTCATATTTTGAGGAACTGGGTGGATAATGTTGGTTAATGAAGGAAGAGGATTATGTATAATTACATTTTACATTTAGAATGTTTAACACACTGTTCATTCAATTCCTCAAACACTCGTCACACCAACAGTACAAAGAAATAAACTTTAACCAAGAGCAAGTAATAAACTCTTGTACTTTGAACTCCTGTGACTTACAAAGAAAGAAAGTGGAATTATTCTAGAGATCTGTAAGACTGTCAAATAGTCCCTGTGAAAAGCAATGTCAAGTAATGGCATTATTATTTTAGAAAGAATGACAACTGAATTAAGCATGGTGACTTGTTAGGTAATAAAAACAAGCTAACATTAATAGAATCTGTGTCACTTCCCATTGTCAAGACAGGTCCTCACTGAGGAAGCTATGAACCAGAATTCCCTCATTAATGAACACACTGGTTTGTTTATTGTTAGAAATGTGAACATGGTTCTGACAGCATTCCTAAAAATGCACATGATGAAGATGCATTTATTATAGGTCCTGTTATGTGGAAGCAGATTCTGAGATGGAGTTTGGAGTACAGGATAATTATTAGGAATCAACACCTGTGGAAAGAATTGGGAGGAAATAGGATTGAATAGACAAGCTGATCTGTGATGCAGACCCAACAAAGTTTCAATCAAGTCCATGGGGAGTACTCTGGAGCATGTTAGATGGAAAGATATGCTCAAGTACCTTAGTGGGTGATTGAGGACGATGGTATGGTAAGTGGGGCCACCTTTGCTTCCCTCCCTGATTCCTGGACCCCTGCAATCTTCCTGTTGGAAACATACAAATGTACATAGCACGTAGTACATGGCACAATACTAGTACAAAGTTCTTTGATTTAATGTCTGTATTGTATGTTGGAGGATGGCACCCCATTCTCAGAGAACATTGCTTCTGCGTTAAGCTGGTGCTTCAATTCAATAGCCCTTCAACAGAAAATTGAAATGGCCTGCAGCAGGCTATTGGACTCACTTCCACACTTTTCTCCTGTAAAGTGAATCCACTATTCTGAGGAATCCCATGCTGGTGGATCAAATGCGTCCTAATAGAAAGAGGTACTGACTGATGCCCTGAAGGGAGGTTGAACAAATACAATTCTAGCATATATGTCTATGTCTAGTGTTGTTGTTTTTTTTTTTTTAGATTGAGTATCTCTCTCTTCCAGGATGGAAGATATTCAGTGTAATCAACTTGTCACCAATTAGCCCATTGATCTCGTCAAGGAATAGTGCTGTATAAGAGTTTCAGTGTAGGTTTCTCCTACTGGCAGATTGGACATTTGGTGGCAGAAGTAGGCAAAGGACCTCTCTGAGTTCATTTGTGTGCTATAACAGAATACCAAAGACTGGATATTTATAAGCAATAGAAATTTATTTCTAACAGTTCTGGAGACTGGGAAGTTCTAGATCAGTGTGCTGTAAGGTTTGGTATCTGGTGAGGGTTTACTCCATGCTTCCAAGATAATGACTCATTGTTACATCCTCACATGGTGAAAGGCAGAGGGGCCAAAGGGCTGAATATATTGTGAAGTCTCTTTTATAAGGGCTTTAATCTTATCCATGAAGGAGGAGGCCTCATGAAGTAATCGCTTACTAAAGGCCTCACCACTTAATACTCCTGCATTGGGGATAACGTTTCAACATAAATTTTGGAGGGAACACAAACATTCAAATCATAGCAGCAGGCTCATAAACGCGAAGCTGTGCTGTTGGGCCCACGCATTTCCTACTGGAACTACTTTATTCACATGCCACTACTGGGATGGTAGGTTTGTGAGGCTACTGATACCAAGTGGATAGCAATTATTTTATTTCTGGCAGCAATATGAAGTATTCCATCTTTTAAATTTTTGTTTTAGAGTCTAATGTTAAAAATTGCTGTTAGCTTTTGTTAGTATTTTCCTGATCTTTTTCTTTCCATTTTGTTTGTTTCAAACTTCAAATATATTTCTGTTTTCTTTTTTGAGCCTCATAAGCAGTCATTTCTCAGTCTTTATTTGACTTGACTTATTCATATTATTTATAAAATTTGATCACATTATTAATAAAATTTGATCACTTTCTTCTCATTGAAAAACTTCGTACATAGCACATAGTGCATGGCACAATATACTTTTCACTGAAAAGAAAGTGATTAAATTTTATTTACTTCACTACCTACCAGAAGCTCAGAGGCACCTCCTATTACATATAGAAAAATGTAAGAATGACTGGTGATATAGTTTGGCTGTTTGTCCCTGCCCAATTCTCATGTTGAAATGCAATCCCGAGGGTTGAAGATAGGGCCTAGTGGAAGGTGTTTGAGTCATGGGGGTGATCCCTCATGCGTTGGTGCTGTCCTTGTGACAGTGAGTGAGTTTTCATGAGATCTGATTGTTTAAAAGTGTGGCACGTCCCCCCACCTCTGGCTTCCGCTTCTGCCATGTGATGTTCACCTTTCGTGATTATAAGCTTCCGGGCTCCCTCTCACCCAGAAGCAAATGCGGGCAATATGCTTCCTGTACAGGCTGAACAACCACAAGCCAATTAAACCTCTTTTCTTTATAAATTATCTGGTCTCAGGTATTTCTTTATAGCAATGCAAGATTAGACTAATACAACTATTATCTGTATTACTATTACTAATCAATATTGTGCTGCTAATCTTAGCCAAAGTGACAAGGTAAAAAAATGAGAGTTATGAATGTTGGAAAAGGGGAAATAAAGCCCTTGTTATTTTTGGTAAAATGATTATTTACTTATAAAATCCAAGAGAACTGATTGTATAGTAATTAGAACTTCTAAAACAGTGGAACAATGTGACTATTTTATATAACAGCAAACTTAATTAGAAATGCAATAGGAAAAAAATCTTATAAATACATACATACAAGCCTTAAAATATAGCAAAATTTTGAGATACAGAAAAAGACCTTCACAGAACATAAAATGTAAGACCATATTGCTAGTATCTTTAGTTGCAGAGACCTAATCTGCTCTAGCTTGTGACAAAAGAAAAACGTCAGCCAAATTAAATTTAAAGGCGTTTTCTTGAGCAAAGAACGATTCATGACTCGGGCAGACCTGAGAATCACAGCAGATTCACAGAGACTCTTGGGCTGCCTCGTGGTCAGAACAAATTTGTAGTCAATAAAGGTGAAGTGGCATACAGGAATTGGAAGTGAGGTACAGAAACAGTGACATTGGTTACAGCTCTGCGTTTGCCTTATTTGAACACAGTTTGAACATTCAGCAATCTGAGTGGTTGAAGTATGCTGCTGGGATTGGCCAACAGTCAGCTATTGTTACAAGTGCATACTATTAAGTTAGGCTTTCAATTTTGTCTGACTATTAAGCTAGGTTACAGTTCATCCATAAGGGCTCAAATGTAGAAGTACAGAGTCCTTCTCAGGCCATATTTAGTTTGCTTTAACACTTGTTTAAGCAGGAGAGGATTTAGTATGGAATACTAGTCATGTTCCCAGCTCTTTAGGTGGTTTGACAGGACCAACTCCAGGGTGAATATTCGGGAACAGTTTTGGGGGGCATATAGAGATTGTAGTGACTGGCAGATTTATTGAAAAGGGAATAAGAATGGAAACATGCACCTGAAAGCAAGTCTTAAACAGTGTTATAGTTTACAAAGCCCTTTTATATAAGAGAAATGAATGTAAGAGAAATACAGTAGTTCTCCCTTATTTGGGAGGAATGTCTAGGATTTCCATGCATGCCTGAAACTGTGGATAGTACTGAACCAGAAACCAATTGCTGCCAATTGCTGTTTATGTCTTCCACCCACAAATTTAATGTCCTTTCCATCTCAACTAAGCACTTATCATGCACTGTGGCTGTAACTTCTGCAGTTTGAAGGGCAACTGTGAAACTAGTGCAAATTTCTTTTTCCTTCTTCAGAATTTCATGGATAGAAGATTTCTTATTAATGTAGATCTTGGCAATCTCAGCACACCATTTTTTTTTTCTTTCCATATTGAGTTGAGAACTTTCATCTCTTCACTTAATGGAAGTGGTTCCTTTTTGGCATATCCAAATTTCCAGCATCACTACTCTTGGGCTTGGGGCCATTATGAAGTAAAATAAGATTTCTTTGAGCACAAGCACTATGATATCACAGTAGTTGATCTGATAAGCTAGCCAGCTACTAAGGGACTGACAGGCCAGGAGTGTAGATAGTGTAGATATGTCTGACAAAGGGATGAGTCAACGTTTGGGCTTGATGAAGCAGGACAGTGCAAGATTTCATCATGCTAGTCAGAACAGTGGGCAATTTAAAATGCATTTGTTCATTTCTGGAATTTTCCTTTCAATATTTTTGGACCTTGATTGACCACAGGTAACTGAAATTGTGAAAAGCAAAACCACACATAATGGGGATTTGTATAATTCTAAGATATTATTTTTTGAAGTGCACTTTCGATCAGGGTTGTTGGGCAAGAACGACCTATACGAAAATAGGAAGAGAGAGAGTGAGGTGGATGAGAGAGCACTGCTGCTTACCACCTGTTCAGGAAGTTATATATTCTGTGTATTTGTTGGGGTGAAATTGAGAGGGGTCTGTAGGGTAAGGAGCTGGCTTCTTAAGCTCAGGCTTCTGGTACTATAGTGTTTTCCCATTATCCTAAAATATTGCTAAGCAAACAACCCCTTAACTTCAGAGCAGCTTTCAAGTTTTAAATGCTAGTGGACAATATTGGGAGTTGTTTACATCTCAGAATTATGTGATTCACAGGGAAATTACTGGGAAATTTCAGTATTTACTACTTTGAATGGCAAATATGCCTAAAACACACTAATTTGGTTAACTG
The DNA here is from genome assembly GCF_008728515.1 of Papio anubis. Classification (NCBI taxonomy): domain Eukaryota; kingdom Metazoa; phylum Chordata; class Mammalia; order Primates; family Cercopithecidae; genus Papio; species Papio anubis. The sequence continues at coordinate 72,982,462 of NC_044985.1, read as the reverse complement.
CAACTAATGACAAAAATTAGAGTAGATTTTCAGTAAACTGTAAATTTAGGATATAGAGAAATGGGATGTTCATAATGAAATTTTCAGATTAAGTGAGGATATTGGTAGAAAACTTTATTCAAATAAAATAGTTATTCAATTTTTGGAGATACAGTATTATCTGCTTTTATTCTGGCTAAATCACTATATATGTTCTGTGATGTCTGAAAAAAAATTTGTATTTACGTTTTGATTTCTGCTTTTCTATGATTTAGATACAGACTAGTGTTAGCACAAAACTCCTCAGGAAACTCTCTATATATTTTTAGGTAATAATTCCTTTTCTAACAAAAGAAAGATCAAACAATGTAAATATTTTATGAATATCTCAAATAAATATGGAGAATATTTGATTTTGTGGTTTCTTCTGGATTCAAGACATTTTTATCTTTTAGTTTGATAAATACATTGAATCTCTGGTGAAATTCATTTTTTGAGTAACTCATGTAGTAAAACCAGATTGTGGAGCTGTCTTCCATGTTATTAACTATTTTTCAGTGACAATCTTTAATAACGTGATAGTCCATAAAATCTGGGCAAACAATCTCATATAGTTTTGTAAATTTGTGTAATTCACTGCACTGTGAGGAAAAAACAGTAAAAATGATTGATTTTTTAAAGAACACAAATAAACACATACAAATTTGGTAACTTCTAATATAAAAGTATAGAGATTCTTATTTCCCAAGTATTTAATGATTCTGATTTAACAGGTAATACATTATTTTACTGGGCTTAAAGTGGTTTAAGTGAATTGGGTAGGGCATCAGAAAGGTGCAGTTGAAGCATATTGTTGTTCCAGGGTAATTAACAGTATCACATTTATATTTACCTTTTATTTCCATGAACATTTAATGTGGCAGACATGGACTGAGGGAGATGCTGTCATAGATCATCTTTTTTTGGAGACAGGGTTTCACTCTGTCACCCAGGCTAGAGTGAAGTGGCATGATCATGACTCACTGCAGCCTCTACTTCCTGGGTTCGAAGCAATCCTCCATCACAGCTTCCTGAGTAGCTGAGACTATAGATGTTTGCCACCATCACTGGCTAATTTTTATATTTTTTGTAGAGACAGAGTTTCTCCATGTTGCCTAGTGTTGTCTTAAACTCCTGAATTCAAAGATTCCTCCTGCCCCAGCCTCCCAAAGGTCTGGAATTATAGGTGTGATCCACCATGCCCAGCCAGATTGTCTTTTTTTTAATTCTCACAAAAAATCTTTTGAGATGGTTAACATATGATCATCTTCCTTTAAAAAAAAGTCTTTAGAGAGAATATCTGATTTTCCCAAAGTCACATTTCTATTCTTCGGGGCAGCATTAGAATGAAAACTCCAACATGTCTGAACCACAAACAGCCAATGCCTATTGCAGTATGGATGCCACTTTGCGTATTTTGGGACCATCTAGGCCTACTGTTATTGCTACTTACTTCTCAGACACACCCAGTCTTCAGGGCTCTCCCTCCTCTGGCTGTAGCCCCTTGGGGACATGCCTACTTCCCCTCCCTCAGGAAGACTGTCATCTTATTTTTGGGGGTTTTTCCTTCCCAAGACTTGACTGAAGAGTGGGGATACAGTTTTACCTTTCTTCCTTTCTTTGTTGTCCTAAACACAAAGCTTCTTTGTTTCTCTACATTTGCTGCCATATATACACATTATTTTTTTTATTTTCAAATACAGTGAAGAAAATATAGATGATAACAGAAAACCTGGATATAATAAAAACTTCCAGTTTTACACAGTCTCTCTAGATGAATAGTTTCTGATGTAATTTCTGATTCTCTTCTGAGAATGTATAGAGTGGATTTAAAAAATATAGTCACAGAGAGAAAGACAGAAACATCCATAAAAATATGTCCACCCAACTTTTCTTGCAGGGAAAAAAGATGATTTGCAAAGAAAGTATAATATGCTGACTGGCAAGGAAAATGTATTTTCAGTCAGAAGACTAATTATTATTAGTTGGTCATGAGAAGCTTGACCCTGCTTGGCTCAAGTATCTGTGTATAACAATCCCTAAAGGGGTTCTCTGACTTGGAGATTGATGCACACTATGGAATGACTTGCTGAACAGGCTATTCTTTCTTTTCTTTCGTGGGAACTGCCGCCAGTACCTACTTACTTATGATGAATTTTAAAGGCCATAGAGGGTATCTTTACACAAGTCTCTAGTTCCACTTTGCATAGTAGGTTAGTTCTTAATAATTCTGGTTTTTTTTTTTTTTTTTTTTTTTTTTTTTTTTAAGATGTAACGGGGTCTCATCTACATTAAGAAAGAACTTCTTGATTTAGGATCATTTTTTAAATTAACTTTTTGCTTAAAGCCAGTACTTAAATGCAATATGAAAGCACCATGACTTGCTTTGGAATCAAAACAAAACAGATCGATTGTTCTCCTCCAACACTGAAATATGGATGCTGTGAACTTCATTAAACATCAGCCCAGGAACAGCACAAAAAGGGCAATGCAATTTAATCTTCATCTTTCCCATAACTTGTTGGTATCTTCAAGTAATATTTGACAGATACCCATCATATTTCATGTTCTAAAATGACTATATTGTACCATTAGGGAGTATACTCCTAAAATATTAAAATATGTTTTCCCCACAAATTATAGGCAGAATGTTGATATCAGATCTCAGCAGTTCTTCTTTGCAGGTTAGTTAGCATTTGAGCCATGTATCAAGGTGGGCTCATGGGTCTGGGGTGCAGATATTTCCTAAACCTGATGATATGTCTATATGACAACAAAAAAGATGATCTTAATAAATGATAGCCTTAACGCAATCAGGACCTCTTTAAATTAATGCAGTTTTGAAATTACTGCTGATTTTTTGAAGTCAATGTAATTATATATCTGAATATGAATATTAAAAACTAATGGTTTAAAAACTTTAGCCTAAAGCCAGCAAAATAGTAAATATACTTCTTGGATAGTGGTCTGGAAAATTCAATTATTAGTTGTATGCAAATAACTGTGGGTTTAATACAATATTTATTTTGCTGACTGCTTTTAGAAAAACAAAGCTAAATGAAACTCTAGAAAATGGTAGACAAAAGCTGTGGGATAGCATTAAAAATGTTAAATTTTGCTTTTGAAGCAGGATATTCAGTGGGATTCAATGTTCAATGTTTAGGGTCAAAGCTGAAAAATCTGAGATATTAAGGACCCATAATTTACACTTCCTTCAGAGTTAGTAGTAAGTGACAGAACCAACCCTTCTGTATTATCCTATATGAAATGAAATGAATAGGTTACATGAAATGAATGCACTTATATGAAATGAATAGGTTAGAGTAGGTTAGAGAGATAGAAAGTGCCATACATGCAGTGATTGTGTTAGATATAGCCCTTACTCCTCATTAGGGGAGAAATGGAGATTCTTTTCTTTCTAAAGCCAAACTGGGAGGAAGAGGGGCTCCAAGAGAGTCACTCATAAAGAATGGAGGTTCCTACCAGAAGGAGAAACTGGCTGGGATTGTGTTTCCTATTTGAATGTCTGCTTAGCCAGTGTGCTAATCTGTCTCTTGGTCTATTTCAATGAATGAGAATACTATAAGAGATTGTTGGCAGAATGGAGAGAGACTGCACTCCCACCATCTGGTGTGGCAAAGATGAAGTCAGGCATATATCATAGAAGATAAGCAGACTTTGGCCACCCTACTTAGCTTCTTGCTGATCAGGGAAACCCCAGCAGGAAGAGGCAGTAGATGTATAGCAATGGGAGGGAGATGGGATTGCAGAATGAAGTTGACCTGGAGCTTAAGCTACTTCAGCAGAGAATTGTGCTATAAGGGAACTCTTCAAGGCTTTTCTAAGAACTCATACAACCCCCACAAGAGAGTCAGGATTTGGATGGCTTCCATGCATAAGGCATCAATGTCCAGCCAGAGAAGCAGAGAAAGCTGTCACAGAGAGGGTTATAATAGCAGCCAGTTAAATAAAAAGGCACTTGTTTCTCTCCCTCTCCCTTTTCCCTACCCTCAACCCATTAAAGGAGCTAGGCTTTGAAGAGAAAGAGTGATGAAGGGAGAGAATAATGCATACATACAGACTTGTCTCTGTCTCCTGCCCCATCATTACCTCTAGCAGTCAAAGTCTATCTTCATGTTTGGGGCTGATAAAGTTTAGATTGAGTTTGAGATTGCAACTTTACATTGGAATGGATTTTAATAACCAAAAGTTACTAGAAAGTTATGGAATCTACCAAATATAATATTAAGGAATGAGAAAAATATTTGACAAAGTATTATTAAAAACAGTGGTTGAAAAAATAAGTGATATTATGTTTAAATTCCAACTGTTGGAATTCACAGTGGTATTCATTTTTGAGAAAATGTCTTTCATTGGTTTGGCAAATAGAGTGGAGAAATATCACGGGAGAAATGTGCATTGAGGGGCCACCTCTACTTCACTTCAGCTTCTGGAAAAAGCAAGTATTTCGAGACTGTAGGTATTTAGTTACCATCAAAGATGTGAAGGACATTTTTGTGGTTGTGGTTTATATGGGTTAGACTTCTATGTAAGAACATTTAAAAGAAAAGCTCACACAATATGAAAGCATCTGGATTTCTCTTCATCAAATAATAAGTAAGTTGTCAGTTATATGAGTACAAACATGAATCACTGTAAATCAATTTTTAAATTAAAAAATTTAATTTTTTTGAGTACATAGTAGGTATATATATTTATGGGATACATGAGATATTTTGGTACTAGCATGTAATGTGTAATAACATATAAAGGGCGGAGACAAAACATACACAAAAATCATCCTCATTTTAGAGTTTTAAAAAATGCCCTAAATATAATGACAAATTTAATGTAACCATAAGACTATGTTATGAATGTAGTCATAAGACTGCATTGACTATAATGTAATAAAATTAGAAATAAATACTGAAAAGATATTTCAGAGGTGCAGTCTGGTTTCCAGTAGTGGTGCAGTAGTTTGTATTGGACTAATTAGCCTAGTGATAATAATTACAAACTGCATACAAAATATTTTTAAAAATCTTTGAAGTTACTGGAAATCAATCAAAAGCAGATAACACTGGAGGAGAATTGTTTAATCAAAGATCAGCACCACCATGGTTGAGATCAATGTTTATATGACTTTTCCACTGAGAGCATTTTCAAGACAAATGGCACAGAGTATATAGAATTTGATCAGAAGGTCGCAGTTTTACTAGCCGGAAGAGGCAGAGGATGGGGGCTACCAGATTGGCTAGAAATTGGTAGCAGAATCCAATAACTGGAAGCCAAAGAGGGAAATCATTAAAATCTATACAAATTCCCTACTCTCCTCAACTATTTGGCTTACTTTTCATCTGCACATATGCAGAAGTCTTACCTTATAGTGCAAGAAGAAAACAACAGCTGAATATTTGAAAAGAATGAGCAGATATTTTGAGAGAGACAGAGTTTGGAGTTCCAGTCCTATCAGATTGTAGAATCTTGGTAAATACTTCAGGATTTTCACTGAAACCCAAGAAGGACTATACTTTAAAAAATAACTGTATCCCAGACATAAGGGATTTACATTTGGACTAAGGCAAAACTTTTCTATTCATAATTTAATTGCTTGCTGAAACAAAACTAACACTTTTCAGAGGAAGATAATACAATGAAAGACCTGTACCATTTATAATCAGTAATGGCTGGTTACAATCTAGAATAACTGGACAAATGAAGAAACAACAAATGTGATCTATTGTTAAGAGAAAAATTGGTCACTAGAAACAGACCTATAAACATAGATGTTAGTAGAATAAGCAGAGTGACTTTAAAATGTCCAACAGGATAAATACATAAAAGAATAAATTTAAAAGATGGGTATAATGTGTGAAGAGATAGGGAATTTGAGAATTTGCAAACTGTAAACAAACAAAAAGCAATAGAAGTCCTAGAAGAAAAAAAGTATCGTATCTAAAACTTAAAAAATGTTTTTCAGATGGCCTTAACAGTAGATTGGAAGCAGCAGTAAAATTTTTGACTAAACTTGAGAAACACCTACATGGAAGCATAAAGACAAAAAAAGAATTGAGCCTTAGTGCTTGTGGAGCATTTTCAAGCAGCCTAGAATAGATGTAATTAGAGGCTCAGAAGAGAAGAGAATGAGGCTGAAAATTTATGTTTTCTATTTTTTTGAGTTTGATTAGAAAACTGCAGTAACCTGTAAATCCTGGAAGCTCAAAAAAATCCCAAGAAGAATAAATACAAAGAAAACCACATCTGTGAGCATCAGAGTCAAACTGTTGAATAAAAAAGATGATGAAAGTGTTCTGTCTTTGATTGATGTGGGATTTCACAGGAACATATGTGTGTCAAAACTTATAAAACAGTACATTTTCATCTATCAATTTTACTCTTTGTATATCCCAATTTAAAAAAAGGAGGCTCATGGAATTTACGTTTAACTCAGCCAAGTTTATACTGCCAGAAACGGTGGAACCAGAATTTGTGTATTTTTGTGTATGTTTTTTGTGTATGTTTTCTCTCTGTACTGTATACATCCACATGGCTAAATCAATTTAGTCAAACTAAGTTAAATACTTTTTTTTTCTTCAGGACCTCTGGGAATCTTTCTTTTGAGACTGAGTCTCATTCTGTCACCCATGCTGGAGTGCAGTGGTGTGATCTCAGCTCACTGCAACTTCTGCCTCCCGGGTTCAAGTGATTCTCCTGCCTCAGCCTCCCAAGAGGCTGGGATTACAGGGACGTGCCACCACAGCCGGCTAATTTTTGTATTTTTAGTAGAGACGGGGTTTCGCCATGTTGGCCAGGCTGGTCTCGAACTCCTGACCTCAAGTGATCCACCCCGCTTGGTCTCCCAAGTGCTGAGATTACAGGCTTGAGCCACATACCCCAGCCAGGGAATCTTTAGTATGTTAATTTGGACTCAGAATCTTTAAAGGGATAAACAGAAACATTTCTCAAGCTTAATTTGCCACAATGTCCTTTGCGTGGAACATTTTGAGGGAATAATATTTCATATTCAGAGGAACATGCTTTCAAACATGCCCACTTGGTAATAAAACTTTCTAGGAATCTTTTCTATTCTAGAAAGAATAAAAGAAAGTGTGTAGCTGAGTGTGGTGGTTCATGCCTGTAATTTCATGACTTTGGGAGATGGAGGCAAGAGGATCGCTTGAGCCCAGGAGTTCAAAACCAGCCTGAGCAATAAAGCGAGACCCTGTCTCTACGGAAAAATTAATAATAATATAGCTAGGCATGGTGGTATGTACCTGTTGCCCAGCTACTCAGGAGGCTGAGGTGGGAGGATCAGAGGATTACTTAAGCCCAGGAGATCGAGGCTGCAGTGAGCCATGATTGTGTCACTGCACTCCAGCCTTTGTGACAGAGAAAGACTCCATCCCAAAAAACAAAACAAAAAAGAGTGTGTAGTTTGTTAATTGAGACCAAAAATGTGGAAGACATTATTTTTATTCATAGATACTTAAGGGTATCTTTGTAGAAATGAAAACATAAATGCAATATAGCTTTAGTTCTTCTCTTGGCAAACATTTGAAATGCCCAGTACATAATGAAGACATATTTGGCTATTGCTTTGAAATTTTCTAATGAGTTTTTATGAGTATATTCTACTTAAAAAATGAATTCCATTTTAGAAAGTGATTATGTTAAGAACATTTGATTGCACTGACAAACGTGACAAATTCCAAGAATAACAGGTTATTAGGAATATAATAAAGCCTCTGAAATAACTAAAAAGGGGTATCAGATTTTTCCTCCTCTAATCGACTCTAATAAAATGTTAGAGTTGATTAAGGCAAATGTGATGTGGCTGTTTCTGCCTCATTGTATAGTACATGTATTTTCACAGGGTCAACTGACACAGGCTATATAAATACAGTTTTCAAAACTAGAGGAAGAGAATATCAAATAACCTTCATTTTATTTTATGTTCCCCCAACAGCAGACCTGGAAACAAGGTTGATAGTGCAAGTTTGAATGCCGATTCTAGGAAACACTTGTAAGGGAGTGAGACACTGAAGGGAAGAAAAGCAACAGGGTGCTTGTCAGCCTGGTCAGGCTGCTCTAATAGACTACCATAACTTGAGTTGGGTTTTTCTTTTTTTTTTTTTTTTGAGACAGAGTTTTGCTCTGTCGCCCAGGCTGGAGTGTGATGCGACCTCGGCTCACTGCAAGTTCCGCCTCCCCGGTTCACGCCATTCTCCTGCCTCAGCCTCCCCATTAGATGGGATTACAGACGCCCGCCACCATGCCCGGCTAACTTTTTGTGTTTTTAGTAGAGACAGGGTTTCACTGTGTTAGCCAGGATGGTCTCGATCTCCTGACCTCGTGATTCTCCCGCCTCAGCCTCCCAAAGTGCTGGGCTTACAGACGTGAGCCACCGCGCCCGGCCCTCTGGGTTGCTTTTAATCAATAGAAATTTAGTTTTCACAGTTCCACAGGCTGGGAAGTCTAAGAAAAGGCAGCAGTAAATTCAGTGCTTGGTGACGGCTGGCTTATGGGTTCATGAAGAACTGTCTTTTTGCCTGTCCTCATGTGGCTGAAGGGGACAGCTAGCTCTCTGGGGTCTCTTTTATGAAAGTACTAATCCTTATCATGAGGGCTTCACCTTCATGACTTAATTCCCTCTTAAAGGTTCCACCTCCTAATCCTAACTTTGTGGGTTAGGAGTCAACATATGAATTAGGGGGAGACGCAGTCAGATAATAGTGTATTATTAAACCAGTTACCACTTGTTCTGTCCTGCCGGAAAACTCTGGGGGATAGTGTAGAATACCTCAGACTTATCCTAGCTGAGGGAAAAGTTAACCGGGATGTTTATGTACCAACTCCTATCAGTCACCGGTTGAGAATTGCTCCCATGGGAATATTAATTCTAAAGCATTTCTGGTCTGACATCTGCACAGTGCACGCAGGCTCTAACCAGTAAAGCCCTCAGCCTTTGGAAGCAGCAGAATGGCCAGTGTCAAGGTGTAAGGGTGAGATGTCTTCTATAGTTTCAGTTTAGCTCTTAGATAATTTTTTACCTAAAATAGATATTAATCATGAGCCAATTTTCCTAAGTAGATTTTTTTCTCACTTCAAAAGTAAATTATCAACTAATAAGCTGTGGTCTTCCATACAATATATGTGGCTTAATCTACCCATGGTATATGTTGACAATTGTATCAAATTAGTTTACCAAGTTGCCAAGAATCAGATCACTTAGTGGAGTTCCTTGGGTTGGAGTAGACTACTTTTTTCTCTCTAGGGAAATCCAAAATTCCATTTCATAAGAGTTGGAGCTATCCATTGCATAAAGTGATTTCCTTCTGGGTTATAAATTATGATCACATAATAAAATGAGTACATAGATTCCTTGGAATTAGACTCTCTATTTTTATAACATAGAGAAAATCCAAAAATATCCAGATAGATTTCTACAGAAGATACATCAAAGATGCTAAATTAATACATTTTCAGTATAATCCTAGAAATGGAACAAACCAGTATAGAATATAGCAAGTTCCTAAAAAAAAAAAAAAAAAAAAAAAAAAACCAAAGAGCTTAATTTTCCACAGGAAAAAAATAGCAGACAAATTTTCAGTAGCATAAAATGAGAAAAAATTTTACCCAGATATAAAAATTCAAGCTGTGATGAAGAGAAATGATCTTGCCCATATAGTAAGTCATAATTTCCAAATATGGCTTATAATCACCACGTTGTATGGTATGTCTGAAGTACTTCTGCCATGAAAGTAACACCTACTCTGAAAGAATTTATCCATGATAAAATTTATGTAAAAATATTTAACCTAATGTCCTAATAAAGTTGTGGGGAAAGATGCCAGGAATGAAATAATCAATGTTAAGTATAAGGGAGTAAAACTGATAAAATGAAAACGAGTCTCACAATTTTATGAATTTGTCATTTTTATTCTTATGAAATTGTAGGAATTAATGAATGGTGAAATAACATGTGTAGTAAAATGGTTTTCTGTTTCTTGCCAGGATATAGATAAGATTATAGAGCTAATAATGCTGATTCAGAAACCAGCAGCGACACTTTAACCTTTCAGCCTTCTCTGTTGAGTGAATATAAAGATATCTATTAGGATACTTGAATCTATTTAAATCTCTTAATCAAGAAGACTATCTATGCCCAAAGTACATAAAATCAAAATGTTTATTGAGATTTATGGAATCAATCCATGGGAGTTAGATAAAAGTCACTATGACTCTCCTTAAAAGAGAGTTCTTAGATGTATTAGTTAAATATTCGGGGATTTTAATTGGATGTGTCTTTGAGATAGTGTTATAACTTCTTGACATAAAGAAGACCAGTATAGAAAACTTTGAAACATTTAAAATTTACAAATATATGCCTATCTCCAAGAATGAGGCCCAGTATTTTAGAACCTACAATGAAGACGTTCTTTCATAATTTTTACATTTCTGATGGCTGCCTTAATTCATCAAGGTCTTTCTTACAAGCAGAGATATTTTCCCTTGTCTTGAGATATTATACCATTCACATATTTGTTATGTTTAATATACCTCCTTCTAAAATGTATTTGAGGTTTCTTTTCCTTATATATAATAATGTGTGTGTGTATATATATTAACAAAAATCTTCCAGTATTTCTATCTTACTTCTCCCTTCAGTAAATCCTCCATCAGGTAAACTTGAAAAAGTTGTGTACATGTGTTATCTCTCTTTTTCATGGCAAATTCACTCCTTGATTCACTCTAATGTGGTTATTTTGCTAACAATTCTACCTCAAACAACTCTTGCTCTATTTATCTCTAAGTCACAAAACCCAATGTATAATTTATGTCTTCAACCTATTTGACTACTCAGCAGCATTCTACATTACTGGGCATTCTCCATCTCAGCAAATGCTTCTTTGGCTGCCATGACACTACACTCTTGGTTTCCTTTCAGAAAATTCCTTTTCATACTTCTTTGTCAAATTATTCACTGTTGGATTTTAAATGTTGTACAGTCATATGTTGCTTAAGGATGGAGACATATTCTAAGAAATACATCTTTAGGTGATTTTGTCATTGTTCAAACATCATAGTGTGTACTTACACAAACCTAGATGTTCTCATTGTGTGTTCTTGGTATCTTTGTTGAAAATCAATTGACTGTAAGTTCATGGATTTATTTCTGGAATCTCTATTCTGTTCCTTGGGTTTATGTGGCTGTGTTTATGCCAGTACCATGCTTTTTTGATTAGTATAGCTTTGTAGTGTATTTTGAAGTCAGGCAGTGTGATGCCTCCAGTTTCAGTCTTTTTGCTCAAGATTGCTTTGGCTTTTCGAGGTCTTTTGTGGTTCCTTATGAATTTTAGGATTTCTAGAAATGTCTTTGAAAAATGTCATTGAACTTTTGATAGGGATTGCATTGAATCTGTAGATCACTTTGGGTAGCATGGACATTGTAATTCCTAACAATCCTTGAGCACAGAATATTTCTGTTCAGGTCTTTCACCTCCTCGGTTAAGTTTATTTCTAAGTATTTTATTACTTTGGTAGCTAATATAAATGAGGCTGGATTGATTGAATCAAATCAATCAGAAATACTAAGTTTACAAAGCTAGGTGTTCGGAAATACTACTAATATGTTTATGTTTATTTTGTATTTTGCAGCTTTACTGAATTTGCTTATTAGTTCTAGCAGTTTTTTTGGTGGAGTCTTTAGATTTTTTTAAAAAAATATATAAGATCATGTTTTCTGCAAACAGGAATCATTTAACTTCTCTCTTTTCAATTTGAATGGCTTTTATTTTTTTCTCTTGACTAATGCTCTTGCTAGAACTTTTAGTACTATGTTGAATAGAAATCATAAGAGTGGGCATCCTTGTCGTGTTCCTCATCTTGGAGAAAAAGCTTTCAGCTTTTTACAATTGAGCGTGATGTTAGTAGTGAGCCTGTCATATATGATTTTTATTGTTTTGAAGTACATTTCCTTCCTTCCTTTCTTTCTTTCTTTCTTTCTTTCTTTCTTTCTTTCTTTCTTTCTTTCTTTCTTTCTTTCTTTCTTTCTTTCTTTCTTTCTTTCTTTCTTTCTTTCTGTCTCTCTCTCTCTCTCTCTCTCTCTCTCTCTTTCTTTTCCTTTCTTTTCTTTTCTTTTTTGAGATAGGTCTCGATTGGGTGCCCAGGCTGGAGTGCAGTGGTATAATCTTTGCTCACTGCAACCTCTGCCTCCCAGGTTCAGGCGATTCTCCTGCTTCAGCCTCCGGAGTAGCTGGGATTACAGGTGTGCGCCACCATGCCCCGCTAATTTTTGTATTTTTAGTAGAGACAGGGTTTTGCCATGTTGGCCAGGCTGGTTTCGAACTCCTGACCTCAGGTGATCTGCCCACCTCAGCCTCCCAAAGTGCTGGGGTTACAGATGTGAGCCACCGTGCCCAGCCGTGTCGAAGTACATTTATTTTATACCTAATTTGTTGAAAGTTTCAGCGAAATGGATGTTGAATTTTGTCAGCTGCTTTTCCTGCATCTATTGAGATGATCATATGATTTTAGTCATTCATTATATTGATGTGGTATATCACATTTATTGATTTTCATTTTTTGAACGTCCTTGAATCCCATAGATAAATTCCTGTTGGTCATGGTGAATGATCCCTTTAACATGCTGTGGAATGTATTTATTAGCATTTTGTTGAGGAGTTTGAATTTTTACAGGGATACTGGCCTGTAATTTTGTTTTCTTGTAGTGTCTTTGTCTGGCTTTGGTATCAGGATAACGCTGGCCTCTTAAATTGCATTTTGAAGTATTCTTTTTTGTCCATCTTTTTTTTAGAGAAATTGAGAAGGATAGGTATTTGTTCTTAAACGTTTGGTAAAAGCAGTGAAGCCATGAGGCTCTAGGCTTTTCTTTGATGGAAAACTTTTCATTACTGGTTTAATCTCTTTACTCATTATTCATCTGTTCAGATTTTCTATTTCTTTATTATTCAGTCTTGGTAGGTTTTATGTGTCTAGGAATTTATTCATTTCTTCTAGGCTATACAATTTGTTGATGTATGATTATTCATAGTCATCACATTACTGACTGCCTGATACTGCTTGTAGTGCTTTTTAAAACTATACAATCATACTTAAGAAAATACATCATTCTTTACCTTCAGGGACTTAACAAGTCAAATGAGATCAACACAAGTAGATAGAAAAAAAACCCTAATACCTTTATAATGTGCAGGAGAAAGACAAAGACTAGACTTGTTTGCAATAACTTTAGTTAACATATGCATGGTTATAAACTTGTTATAACATGCTGAAATCAGGATCTAGGAAAGTAGAGAGAAGCCCAAACGTCTTTTTTTTTTTTTTTTTTTTTCTGGCTTTGACTCATGTATTCAGATAATTACTGTGAAACCTCTTTTCATTCCATAAACAGCAGGTGGCATACTTTCTTTTCTGATCTTTTTCTTCAGCGTAGCTGTTCTTGTCATCTGTTGAATTCTCCAGTGCTGTTGCTCTTTGTTTCTTGCATGTGTGTAATACACAACTCTGGAAATCCTTAAATAGTTTGGGCGCATAAAGGGTGAAATATAACCATAAGTTTTTGAAATATGTGAGACATTAAAATATAAATATTACATTTAAAATTCAGATAGATAAAACCAAAGTGGATTTTCTGCTTAATTTAAAAAACTAGATGTCTAAAATAAAGTAACAAAAAGAAGTCAGGATTTTATCTCTTTTCCAGGCACACTAGTAAAATATAACATTTTTAGATTATCTTAAGAAGATTAGTTACAATGATTTTTACAGGTGGTTTTATATGTGTATTGCTCTAAATCTTGTAATTTAACATGGTTTGTTAGTAAGTAGTCATTGCATAATCCCTATACTACTACTAATTTTTGTACCTCATCATATATTTCCTTGTTCCATGGATAAAAGTCTTGCTCACCATCAGGAGTAGCCTCTTAAAGGAAGTGATAGGCATCTTTTGAGATGACTGGGATTATAGTGGGAACTCATCGAATATTTGTTGAACTGAACAGAGAAAGGGCTTTCTCACTCACATCATTACATCTTCCCCCAACCTCCCCACCTTCCAAGTCACTGATCCTGTGTCCATTGTGCTTCTGCCACTTCCATGCCCATATCTCAGTGGTCAGTAACAAAATTGGAAAGCAAGTAACATTTTTTATTCTGTCGTTAGGCTTTTTGTAAATTTTTTAAAAAATTTTATACCTTTAATGATAACTACCATGATTATGTGCCAAGTACTTCACAGATGCTATTTTACTTCAACAAACAATAACTCTCAATTTGGTACTATTTTTTATTTTTATTTTTATATGGAACTCTGAGATTTTAAGCTACTATGTGACAGAACCAGGATTTGTTCTGCATTCTTAACTATTGCATTCCATGGCTTCTCAGGGATGCAACTGATACTTCTTAAATTTGGGCAGATTGTCTCAAAAGTATAAACCATATCTTTCCCAGGAGATAGGTGATAGATATTATGATATTACTCTAAATTAATATCCACAAGGTAGATGTTCATTCTTAAGCTTTTTTTTTTTGCTTCTGACATTTTGCCTTGGATTTTTGAAAGAATAATAGGTAACAATTTCTTCCTACAAAGGAAATTATGAATCTAAAATTATTTCCTATGTTAGAATATTTTTCTCCCTTGTTAAATATAGACATTCTAAGGTTTTAAAATCACAGACAAAACTAATTCCATATTGTGTTTATGAATTGAGAAGTAAATTAAAATAATTTAAAAGCTACATTTTGCTCATTTAGAATACTTCTTTTAAGGATTTAGTTCACTTTTGAAATAGAGCCATAAAGTCTCTTAAAACCATTTAAGACTATAAGTCTCTTCTGTGCTGTGGCATGTCTTCCACTTATGCCTGTATCTCACTACTCTTAAGATAGGCCTTTTCTGTCTGTAGTCAAGTCTGACCACCTCCCGTTTTTCCCTCCAAGTACCTCCCATGAAAATTCTTGAAAAATAAAGCAACACTTCAACCCACACTTTAATGAGTGGACTGGAATCCCCATCCTTTTAGCTATCTTAGTAGTGACTCATAGAATTGTCTAGCCCTTGCTTTCCTAACATTTTCCATTCACTGTAAGTTATTTCTTCATCTTCTTTTGGTGCTCAAAAGTGCTTTTCATGTGTGCCAGCTGAAAAACTAGAAATAAATAAGATCTATAGTTTCAAATTGGAGTGTGCTATTTGAACTTTTTAATACAGCCCTAGTGATCTGGTGTTTGGCTGAAGTACCACCTGAAAATGGACAGTTAGGATGCAACTAAAAGCCACTTGACTATAATTTCTTAAATGTGGTGCCAAACTGTGCAATCTGAACTGCCTATGTCAATTTAGTACTCTCTCGTCTTCAGTCTTTTTTTTTTTAACCATGTATGAGCTTTCCTAGAGGTACCCTTAGGCCACCCAGAGAATCCAGACACTTAATTTCAAAGTATAATTAAATAATAGCTTCTTGGTGGAATAAGGTAGTGTCAGAGACACATGTCAAATGTGATATTATGATATTGATCCAAAATGTGCTTATTGGGAAAACTTGAGGAGATAAGCATCCTAAATGATTTGTGCAACCACAAGTATTCATGCCTCATCTGGCCACTCATTTGCTTCATGGTTATAATTAATAAAAGATAAAAATGCAAAAATATTATAGAAAACAGAGAAATTAATCTCTAAAGCACATTCTAGTTTATCAAAGGCATCTCCTCAGGGATACATTATCTTTAAAAACTTGCCTTTTACTTTAAACGGCCACTTTTATCAGTCAGAAATTATGTCTTTGATATTGTTCTTGACCAGAAGCAGAGCTGGTAGTGGGAAAATATCAAGTTAGATGACCTGGGATCTTGCTTGTTCTGCCGTGGTAGCTGTGGTATGTGACCTTCTGGAAATCAGCTGTTTCATCTCAACTTCAGTTTTCTCTCTATATAAAATAAACATTTCTTGCCTTGCTCATCTTGTGAGATTTTCGTGAGCACCAAATGAAATAATACAGACGGGAAAGTGCACTGTAGATGTAGATTATTATTAGTCAGAATCCAAGGGGCCTTTTCAGATTGTCTTAACTTTCTCTGGAGGTGCAGGTCCTGGAATTAGGAGCAATGTTTAGGTATTGGTGGGTTCATGGCTTTAACAGGTAAAACAAAGTTGTGATTTGTCAAGCTTAGGGAAAGTTTTGAAATATGGTCTGGCATTAGGGGAACAATGCCAACTTTTGTCACAGTGACCTGTCTCAGAAGAAGATGCTCACATTTGGGGGCAGGAATGAGCAGAGAGGTTCATACTGCCTTGCTCTGTGTTTTTATCTTTCTTCCTTCATAAAGAATATAGCCTCAAGAGAACTCGTTTCTAATCACACACACACACACACACACACACACACACACCATGTGCATGCTCACACAATAGTACACTGAAGGCTGACTCAGGGGTGTCCATATGGGTGTCATAGAGGTAGGGAATTCATAAAATAAAAACAGTGACAACAAGAATTACCCCATATCAAATAATAAAACACCCCAGCAAAGTACTTGTTATCCAAGCATACCTTATACAGTCATGTGCCACATAAGAAGGCATGAACAGTAGTCAACAATGTATTGCATGAACAACAGTGGTCAGAGCAATGGGCTATACCCTACAGCCTATGTGAGTAGTAGGCTGTACTGTCTACATTTGTATGAGTACACTGTATAATGTTTTCACAGTATCAAAATCACCTACCTGTGCATCTCTAAGAAAATATCCCTGTTGTTAAGCAACATATACTCTATATTAGTCAATTAGTCAATACTTGGTGATATGGTTTGTCTCTGTGTCCCCACCCATATCTCATGTTGAATTGTAATCCCCCATGTATTGTAGAAGGGGCCTGGTGGGAAGTGATTGAATCATGGGGGCGGACTTCCCCCTTGCTGTTCTTGTGATGGAGTTCTCATGAGATCTGGTTGTTTAAAAGTGTGTAGCACTTCCCCTTCTCTCTGTCTCTCTTGCTCTGCTATAGTAAGATGTGTTTGCTTCTCCTTCACCTTCCGCCATGATTGTAGGTTTCCTGAGGCCTCCCAGCCATACTTCATATATAGCCTGAGGAACTGTGAATCAATTATACTTCTTTTCTTCATAAATTTCCCAGTCTTAGGTAGTTCTTGATCGCAGTGTGAGAATGGACTAATATACTTGAATTTGCAAGAAGTGGCTATATTTGGTTGCCATGTTAAACATGAAAGTGGTCATTGATTAGGAACATTTGATAATTAAAAATAGAATTAAATCACTTTTGTATTCCAACTAATTGTTACCTATTTTGCTTTGGAAGAACTATAAATATCAACATATGACATAAGCATTTTATATGTATGATATAAGCAATGTATGATATGAGCATATAAATATCAATAAATGTCAGTATGCTTATTCATGACCTGCATGATTTCTTGCCATCTACTCTAAGAAACTTGATTCTGATTCTGACTAGTTAGGCTAAGCAGCAGCATTTTTTATAACATGTAATTTTAGTACATATTTCCAGATTAATGGTGAATGTGGTTCAGATTAGAGACCAACTCTGGATTCATGTGGTATTTTTTGAAGTTGGTAGAGTGAATTTTAGGCTCATATTTTAAAAGTAAACTTCTAATTTTAGAATTATTCAATTTAATTTATAAAAGATTTGTAAAGATAGTAGTTTCCATAGCTCCCACACCTAATTTCCTCTATCTTTAATGTCTTTTATTAACATGGCACATTTGTCACAGTTAATGAACCAGTATTGATGCTTTATTATTAAATAAGTTCATACTTGATTCAAATTTCCTTAGTTTTTACCTAAATCCTCCTTTTTTTGTTTCAAGATCTCATCTGAGATACCACATTACATGTAGTCATCAGATTTCCTTAGGTTCCTTTTGACTATGACATTCTCAGATTTTCCCTGTGTTTGATGATCTTTATAGTTTTGAGAAGTACTAGTCAGGTGTCCTGTAGAATTGTTCAATTAGTATTTGTTTTATTTTTGTCTCATGATTAGACTGGGGTTATGAGTTCTTGGGAGGAAGACCACAGAGATTGAGTTAAGCTCACTTTTTGCTCTTTCAAAAAAATTACATAGGGTAATGTTTTTTCTTTTCTTTAAATTTTATCTTTCCTCCTTTGCTGCCTTTGTTCTTTCTTTCCCTGGTTCCTTTTCTCTGTATCCTCTCTCCTTCTTTCCTTTTTTCTCCCCCTCTTCTTTCCTTCTTTGCTCCCTTTCTTCCTCCTTCCTTCCTCTTTATTCTCAAACAAGTCAACAGCATGTACTAATTCAGTACTATATTTCCTCTCATGAAGACTCCATAGCTCTTTCTCCCTTCATATTTAACTAAAAATACTTACCTATTTTGTTGCCACAGGAGGAAATTTATGTATTT
This sequence comes from Papio anubis, assembly GCF_008728515.1. Lineage (NCBI taxonomy): Eukaryota > Metazoa > Chordata > Mammalia > Primates > Cercopithecidae > Papio > Papio anubis. Next base: position 72,964,003 of record NC_044985.1, on the reverse strand, counting down.
GTTAAATTGAGTAGACAGTGATTGAATGTTGCTTGTATTTCCAATTGGGGTATAATAGTAGTCTTTTATATTCTTGAAGTTGATTTTAACAGAAAATATGATACATGTTATTTTGTAGCACCTATAGTAAATATTTTGAATTTATCCTAGAATTTAAGTATTTCTAGAGTATTAAAGATCATGAGGCACAAAAGCTCTATTGAGCCTAGCAATTTAGTTTGATCTCACCCACTTGTTCTAATCTCTTGTGCTCAATATTCTACTCACAGATCAAAATCAATGACCTAGAAAAGATGAACCCAGGCATCAACACAGACAGACAATATGAAACAAGAATGGAAGGCAACATGTCTATAAGTAGTATGCTAAAATGAATACATTTCATTTACATATACTAAAGATGAACACATTCATTTTGTAGGTTATCGTATGAAATTTCTTAGTGTGTCTTCTGTTAGCCTCTCTGCCTAATAAATTTCTTTTCTCTGATCAGTTTTATTATTTCAGTATTACAAGTACAACATTTGGGAGCAAGTGACTGCATCAGAGAAGCTGGAAGATACAGGAATGAAATTAATGGTTCTTATTTCCAACATTTCTACTTGTTTTATATTATCATGCTTCTTTTGAAATGTTTAGCAGAATTTTACCTTTGCACTAACATTCCAGTCACTGGGAAACAATTTAAATATTTTAAATACATGATAATATGCTATATATTTCTAGAGTTGAATAAAATGCTACATAGAGGCATAAAAATTATGTTGAATTTTTATTTAATCTTTCTTTGTTATATTTTTACATTTTGATTATTAATAATGGCTTTTCTCTCTCTCTCTCTCTCTCTCTATACATACATATATATATATATATATTTGAGACAGAGTCTTGCTTTGTTGCCCAGGCTGGAGTACAGTGATGTGATCTTGGTTCTCTGCAACCTCTGCCTCCAGAGTTCAAACAATTCTCCCTGCCTCAGCCTCCTGAGTGACTGGGATTACAGGTGGCTGCCACCACACCTGGCTAATTTTTGTGTTTTTTGGTAGAGATGGGGTTTTACCTTCTTAGCCAGGCTGGTCTTGAACTCCTGACCTCAGGTGATCCACCCGCCTCGGACTCCCAAAGTGCTGGGATTACAGGCATGAGCCACCCCGCCCAGCCTATAATGGGAATATTAATATGTTTCCTAGTGTAGGGTTCCAATTCCTGCCTCTGATGTGTAAAGAATTTACTCTTCTTAATGGCCCTTATGTACTTACTAGTTTCTTACTTGTTGATGCTATCAGAGGAATATAAGTCTGAAAGATCAGGGACTTTGTTTTGTACATTGCTACATCTCCTTAGAGTAGTCCTGCTTGTAGTACACAGTAAATATTTGTTACATGAACTAATTTTTTAAAGACAGTTGAACTTACTGTTTTTAGAGATGATATTACTGGCAGTCATTCTGATCATAGAGAGTAGTTATTAATCAAAAGATTTCTTTGTCTCATGAATCAAACACAAAGATGAGTTGGTGACAACTGCCATATTATTCTTCTTTTGTCACTATTTGGAGAGTCTGACTTTTTGAGACACTGTCTGTTAAATATCCAGTAAACTCAAAGTCTATTACTCATATAAGCAACTCCATTCATTGCAATTTTACACTAGGCAGGCCACATAGCCATGGTTCTCTCCTAATTATTTATAACCATGTGGCATTTTTGGGTCAGTGGTTTGATGCATTAAGTCCAAGTTCTTTAAACTCTTACTGCTTATGATGAACTGTTTTGACATTCAATCTAATTTCTGTTTAAACATCTTGCCCAATTCCACCATTTACTAGTTATATGACAGGGAGCATAGCACTTGATTTAGTTACATTTTAGGTTTTCACTTGTAAAATGGAAATAATAATAAAAAATCCATTCTGACAATCTCATAGAGTTTTTTAAAGATTGAGATATAATAAATATTCAAATTTATGGTAAATCATGCAAATTAACCACACAATGTGCAAATATATTGTTAAAAATTCACTTTTATGCATTACATAAGAAAAATAACATATTAGATTGGTGCAAAAGTTATTATGGTTTTTGCTGTTACTTTCAATGGCAAAAACTGCAATAACTTTTGCACTGACCTAATATTTATTAAATAGTATTAGAATTATTAGTTAACCATAAACTATAACCCTGTGCTTTCTTAAGTGGAAGAGTGCAGGTGACTCCAAAGTAAAATAGTTGCTTCTTCTCGTTTGAGAATTGTATTCTTGCTGGGAAATTGTTTGCTTAGGTCTTATCCCTAAGATGCGTAGAAGTTATTAAGGCTATGAGCCTCAGTTGATCTGTTTGACTTATTCAATCTAAGAAATATTTCACAGTATTTGCCCAAATGTAAAATGTATATACCTTGTCCTGGAAAATACAGAAATGATTGAAACAACATTGGAGATATTCATTTTGGGGCTATAATGAATTAGAAAATTCTCTGAAACAAGTCATACTCCAGGTCTCATGCTTTGTTCTTTTATGATTTATCACTAAAGACCTGTATAATATAAATTCCTATTGTATATTCGTTGATATTTTGCAAAATGTAAGAAACAAATAAGACACAAAATGGATTTAGAGAGTTTGCACAGTAATTTCAAGCATAGTAGGAAGTAGCAGCACCTATACCTACAAGAGTGAGCTTGACAGGGTATTTATAGTATAGCAAAATAAATGCTGCAAAAATGTTTAAATGAAATTCATTAAGTTATTATAGGAAAGAACATGGATCATGAAAGTTCAGGGAAAAGAAAATCTGTGCTGCAATGACAAGATTAAATTAAAATAACTAGTTTAAACTTTGTTTTAGTTCATTTAGGCTTCCATAACAAAATAAGATAAACTGAGTGACTTATACACAACAAAAATTTGTGTCTCACAATTCTGGAGGTTGGGAAGTACAAGATCATGGAAGCAAATTTGGTATCTGGTGACAGTCTCCTTCTTGGTTCATAGACAGCTGTCTTCTCTCTGTAACTTTACATGCTTTAATGGATGAGAGAGCTCTCTCAGGTCTCTTCTGTAAGAGCACTAATTTTATTCATGAGGGCTCCACCCTCATGACCTAATGACATCCCAAAGGCCCCACCTATAACTACCACCACACTGGGGATTAGATTTCAACATATGAATTTTGGAGGGGCACAGACTATAACATTCAGTTTATAGTAGTTTTTATTTGAATAAACTTTTGCATCAAATCTATTTATAAATAATTTCAAGTTTTCTCTTGCCCAGTAGTATATCTTCCTAACTGTCTTGTTCCTGTAAAATATTTTAGACATACTGCATCCTGGTACACTTGCAATGACAAAAGTTCAATTCAGCAATTTTTGTAGACTTTAAAAAAATAAACTAGCTTATAATACTCTAGCTATAAAAATAATACATCTTTAACTTTTAAATTTTGTTTTGATTTACTTTTTAAAAATTAGGTTTGGTGTTTGGTCTGAAAGTGTTCGTGGCTCGTCTTTTTTTAAATTTATTTTTATTTATTTTTATTTTTATTTTTTTTACAAAAATGCTATATTCACTTTACAATAACTACACATACTAAAGATTTTGGCCAACATTGTGTATATCTGTGTCAATATCTATATCTATCCAACTTTTGTATATGCCACACTCAATTGAAAATGATGGTTTTTCTATTAATATGACATAGGTTTCTTTTCTAAAATATCTTTCATTTAGATTTCTCTTTGCTGTCATCTAGAAGTCTATGTTTCTTTTTTTTTACTCTCACTTTATAAGCTTAATTATTGCCATTCCTTTTATCTTGAATGCTTATCTTTCTTCAGTCTATGTTCCTTCCCTTTCCTTTATCAAGTTCTTGCCATATGCTAGTTTGTCTTGTTCTTTCTTTCTTTCCTTCTCATCTTCCTTCTGTTCTTTTATTTTTAAACTAGGATTTTTAAAATATAAAATTAAAATAGAGTTGGAAAACAAAGGTAGTGCATTTAATTTAAGGATATTCATATTTTCTTGATGTTGTTTTCTTGAATAACACATGATAGAGGAAGAGCAAATCAAACAGATGAAAGTAATTTAAAACAAGTATAATGGGTATTTTCAGAGATCTAAAGAAATGTAATCAAAATATAGGGCAAAAAAGAACTCTTATGAAGAGGGACCAATTAGAGATGATAGGTATGAAAACATGACTACTAAAATAATAAACCAAAAAATAGATATAGCTAAAGAAGTAATGAGCTAAAATATTAGGTCAGTGAACCCTCCTAGAAGGCATTAAAGTAACAGAATGATGAGAAACTAGTTCAGTGATATGGAGAACAAAAGAAGTATTAGTATCTAAGAGCAGTCCTAGAGAGAGAAAAAAGAAAAGAAGAAATAGAAATATTTCAAGAAGTAATTACATGGGATTTTCAAAAACCAAAGAAAAATGAAAGAATTCAGGCTGAAAGCTCAGAGTGTGCCAAACAGGATATAAGAAAAATCTAATGTTAGACTCTTTATAATGGATTTTAAGAGTAAAGGCAAAGAAAAAATTCTAAAAACTATTTGAAAACATGGTTTATGACTTTTGATGTTTAATTTTCTGTTTCTTCCAAGAAGTATGCTTTGCAGATTGCTGATATATAATACGTTTTCTTGACTGACTGACTGAATATTCTCCTTAATTATTAACCAAGCAAGAAGGTAATGCCATTCACTATCCTCCATCAAAATTTCCTGGATAAAAACCAATAAGATGAAAATCTCTACGGTAATTGAGAAATACTTAATTAATTTTCTAGAAATTAAAAAAGTTTTAATTCTCTAATGGGAGTAAAATATTTTTTCCTGAAACTAGCTACTGCCCAGTGTCTGAACAGATATAGAATAATATCTGGTTCAGCTTATCAAGAGAAAGAATATAAGAAAAACACTATCAGATTGTGATTTAGAAGAAATGTGGTAGAAAATATCCCCTAAAGTTGTTTTGTGTTGACTTAGCAGTGCATCTCCAAGGTTTCTATGGTTTTTTGTTCTTGCCTGAACTCTAATACTTAATAGTAAAGGTAACATTTCTGGGGGCACTATTGACCTCCTTGTTCCCACTCACTTTGGAAACCCGAATAGATTTCAATTTTTCCTGAAGGGAAAAGAAAGTCTCTGACTACCAAACCCATATGCATATACTGCCAAAGGGGACTTGCACATCACCACTGTTTTGCCCAGTGTATTTTGTCAAGTAATACATAGAGGCATTGACAACTGGCTATTCTTTTAGAATATTTTTAGTGATTCTGTGATGAAGACATTGGATCTATGAGTATCTGTATTTGATAACAATATGGAACAATATACTTTGATTTTATTTAAAAATACATTGTGCGTCCATAGAATCCCTATATACTTTGTGGCTAGCAAGGCTTTTCTTGTTTCTCAAACCTAGTGTCTTCCCAAACTGTATCCTGAAAAGACTCCTGCATCCTCTGATTCTTAGGTCTAGGAAAAATGGCTAGGTGTGCCTTTGTAATGTCTGTGATGTTTGACTCTTAAGGGGTATAGAGAGCAGCAAGAATTTATGGTGATTGACCTGAACTCACAGGTAATAATTAACCCAGCCTTTGAGTTTTCAACCTGTTATTTTATGAAACAAGCCATACTTGTTTTTGCTTACTCTTAATTCTCTGATGTGCTTCCATGAATCTTGGGGTCATGTTAAGAACAGTTTGATTGACTTACATTTGTATATAGTCCTTAGATAATTGAAAGACCTATGGTCAGAGGGCTTCTTGTTTTCAATTTTGTGTAAACAATATTAATACTATTAATAATGACTGATTTTATTCATCACTTAGTATAGGTTGGTCCCCAAATTATGTATTTTATATGTTGCCTAGTTTCATTTCTACATATAATTTTTATTATCTTCATTGTACAAATGAGAAAATAGAGTTGGAGTGGCAAAATAATGTCCCCAGAGTTTTATAGTTGATGCATGGCAAAACTGAGATTCAAATGCAGATCTGTTTTACTCCAAAAATCAATTTAGGTTACAATGATGAGCATTCATAAAATATACCTTTTCTAAATTAGCAAAATAAGAAAAATAAATGCCAATAAGTTAATAATTCTGTCTTATTTTTTAGACAGAATTTATGGCAATTGAGCAGGAAGTTTAAGTAATACATCCAAGAGAAATGAGATGAGAACTCAAAAATTTTGAAAACTACCAGAAAGTATGAAATAATACATCATTGCAAAAGAGAAAACAAATCTAAGGTTTTAAAAATATATTAAATCTAAGTTCCGATGCTATTTTCCAGAAACAATATAGAAGTATTCCAACTTATTTAAATATATTTTTTATAAGATAGATTTCTAAAATGCTAGAGCCTTAAGTGAGTCAAACTTACATAATGTGACTCATAACTGAGCAATTCCTACGGAAAATTTAAATGTGGCAATCAGACAATAATTTTATGCAATATGGTCAGCATGCACTTGAAAACTCCAGCACATATTTAGCAGTCATTTGGAAATCTGATGTCATTCATAAAACCAGAAAAATATTCCCAGATTTTTCTATGCCCTTAACCTCACAGGACACAATTTACTGTAAGTAAGCAACAGGGGCTAAGACATCTCAGCAGGCACGTAATCCAGTAAGTATATGACATTAAATAGCATGTGGTGGTTATTACACATAGTGAATAAAAGCCCTAACACAATCATCTTCATCTCTGTTCTCAGAGTACACACTGCCTAATTTGGAGAAAACAAATGTAGAACTTGGTTGATGAGACAAAAATTTGAAATCATAAGCATTCTGTGTAGTGTGTGTGAGACAGATTACCACAATTTCCTAGCAGCTTTTTGTGTAACTGATAGGAAGAAATATGTATCAATATTTTGCTTCTGGAACAGAAAGATAGTTATTAGTCTAAACCATATTAAATTGCTGATATTCAGCTATTTTTTACCTAAAAAGTGAAAATTTCATAATGTTAAACCTCATGCAAACATGAAATCAATTGGTTCATGATGTTGGGTTGTTACAAACAATCAAAAAGAATAGTGTTATTTGGAAAAAGAAGCTTTCTGTGTTTTTATGTATTTTTAGTTAACCAGTTAGTTGGGGGGTATTTAAAAAGGAGGTTTAAAAATCAAAACACAGTAAACTAATAGTAATCTGTAAGATTTGCCTCCAAATTATGGATGGTAGAATTAATTCCAGAAGATTGGAACTTTAGAAGAAAGCATTCTCTTTTATTTGAAAAATAATGTGATTAGGCCAGGCACAGTGGTTCATGCCTGTAATCCTAGCACTTTGGGAGGCTGAGGCGGGCAGATCACGAGGTCAGGAGTTCGACACCAGCCTGGCCAATATGGTGAAGCCCTGTCTCTACTAAAAATACAAAAATTAGCCAGCGTGGTCATGCATGCCTGTAATCCAGCTGCTGGAGAGGCTGAGGCGGAAGAATCACTTGAACCCGGGAGGCAGAGGTTTCAGTGAGCTGAAATCATGCCACTGCACTTCAGCCCATGCAGCAGAGCAAGACGCTATCTCAAAAAAAAAAAAAAAAAAAAAAGAAAGAAAGCAAGAAAGCTAATGTAATTAAAAAGATACTCCATTTTTAAATTATTATATATACATTTACTATATAAATAATGATATTTTGAAAAAAGATACCCAAATGGCAAATGAGAAAACTATGCTGTAGAAATTTAGAAGGTAGCATTTTCCTTTTATGAGAATCATTTAATGCTAATAAAAATACTTTGCTAACATTTAAAATTAGGTAGTCTAAGAATCAAATATCATTGAATATAATTAATAACTTCTATGCAAAAGTAGGCAGGCATGTGATAGAAAGATAAGTAAATCGAAAAACTGTATTTCTGTTAATCATCTCAGAGCTTCAATAAGCTTCACTGTTATATGGCTCATGCTTGATTTACTATAGCCAAAGGAACTAAAATCCTCGAAGAGCTTTTCCAGTTAAGGATCCTTTTTTCTAGAAATAACTAAGTCACCAAGCAGAGCAAAAAGTGGAATATCATAAGTAAAGAAAAAGATTAAAGATAAAAATAATTATACACAAACTAAAAAAATAAAAATTGTGCTCATTCAATAATTGCCCACAGGTCTTGCATTGAAGAGTATCAATGCATTATATTTTATTTTTTATTACTGAGTAGGTTAACCATGAACACTAGAAATATTTGAAACAATAAATTGTAAAGCTAGAGAACAAAAGTATAAAGATAAAAATATATCATTATTCAATATTTGTTGTTTTTTTTTTTTGCCTTTGGCATGAAATACTAATTCTGTTTGGTATAATTTCCCACAGGGATGAATGAAAAAAAGTAACTTTCATTAAGCACTTTATTAAGAAAGTTCTTTGCTTATATAGTAGAAAAAAAGCCAAGTTAGCTATAATTCTCCAGTGTGTTCTGTAATTTGCTGACCACTTTGCTAGAGAAAGGTCTGTGTTTTTAGCGCAGAAACTGAGGCTGGGCTGAATTGTTCATGTAACTAAGGGTGGGACAATTCAGGCTGTGAGGGGGATGCCAGAGGAAGGAAAGGAGCATTTGCAAGGCTGAATCCAAGGTTAGGAGAAGACAGAACTTATGGACAAAACATCACACAACACATAGCATTTCACTTATACACAACACATAGTATATAACTTATAAGTGAAATGCTATGTGTTGTGTGATGTGACCCCCTCAGACTTCATAAATCTTCAGTAAAAATACCCAAAGTACAATATACTTGCTATAAATGGATTTTCTGTGGATGCTTGTGAAGGAGTTTAATTTTCTATCAGTGTCGTACCAGAGTTAGGCTGAGTAGATAAAAGGATACTGTATATCTGGGTTATACTTTATTTATCTTATTAGAATTTTACAACAATCTTAGGAAGTATATATCATTATTTTAAAAATATTTTTATTGACAAAATTATATATATTTATGGTATATAAAATGATGTTTTGAAATATGTATACATTGTAGAACAGCTAAATCAAGCTATTTAACATATGCATTATGTCACATTCTTATCATTTTTGTGTGTGTGGTAAGAACACTTAAAATTGCTGTCAGTGATTTTCAAGCGTACAATGCATAGCTATTAACTGTAGTCACCATGTGATGCAATAGATCTCCCAAAGTTACTCCTTCTGCCTAAGTCAAATTTTGTGTCCTTTGACCAATATCTTCCAAATTCTCCTGGCTCCCAAAGCTCTGGTAATCATCATTCTACCCTCTGCTTCCATGACTTCAACTTTTTAGATTTCATATATAAGTAAGATCCCATGATATTTGTCTTTCGGTGCCTGACTTACTTAGTAAAATGTCCTCCAGATTCATCTGTATTGTTGCAAATGACAGGATTCTCTTCTCTTTTTAGGGCTGAATAGTATTCTGTTCTGTATATATATCATATTTTCTTTATCCATTCTTTCCCTTACTTGATGGACACTTGGGTTGATTCCATGTCTTGTCTATTGTGAATAATCCTGGAATGAACATGAGAGTGTAGATAGCTCATCAACATACTGATTTAATTTCCTTTGGCTATGTATTCAGTAGTGAGATTACTGGATCATATGGTAGTTCTATTTTTGATTTTTTTGATGAACCTTCATTTTTTAATAATAGCTGTATTAATTTACATTTTTACCAACAGTGTACCAGGGCTCCCTTTTCTCCATATCCCTGTTAACACTTTTCTTTTGTATTTTTGATCGTACCTATTCTAATAGGTTTGAAGTGATAGCTCATTCCTCTTAAGTGCATTTGAGGAAAGTAATGCCCAGAGAAATCAAGTGATAAGCTATGGAAAGCACGTAGGCTGTCACATATAGTAAGTGATACATTTTGAGTCAGATTTCACACATTCAAAACTTTCTATCCTTTCTGCCATCATAATGCTTTCCATCATATAAATATGACTTTATCTGAGACTTCACATACAAAATCATCATATATTGTTAGGGATCAGAAAATAACCAGTGTTTTGATCTACCTACTTTGAAATCTGTCTTTCCTTAGAATACTATAAAGAAGAGTTATTTGTACCTTCTTCTTGGTTTGTAGATGGTAGAGGAGAACTACCCAGTCATTTCCTAAGACATTTTGGCTTAGGAAAGTTATAATCATTTCACAAAATTGGTGGTCATGCTATACAAGGAGTAAAGGTTTTCTTAGTTTCTGAAATATCTGGGTTACTTATCCATGCCCACAAACTGGTGGAGAATAACATTCACCTCTCCTCAGAGCTTTCATGAATTTCATTGTCTGGTTTTGAGATCCAGAGCTAAAATGTAAAAAACTTGAGAACAATCACAGGAAATCCACTGCATGAGTAGTTGGAAATTGTTTCTAAATAGTTGGAAATTGAGATTTTTTTTTAAAAAAATTATACTTTAAGTTCTGGGATACATGTGCAGAGCATGCAGGTTTGTTGCATAGGTATACATGTGCCATGGTGATTTTCTGCAATCATCAATTCATCATCTACATTAAGTATTTCTCCTAATGCTATCCCTCCCCTAGCCCTCCACCCCTCGACAGGCCCTGGTGTGTGATGTTCCCCTCCCTGTGTCCATGTGTTCTCATTGTTCAGCTCCCACTTATGAGTGAGAACATGTGGTGTTTGGTTTTCTGTTCTTGTGTTAACTTGCTGAGGATGATGGTTTCCAGCTTCATCCATGTCCCTGCAAAGGACATGAGCTCATCCTTTTTTATGGATGCATAGTATTCTATGGTGTATATGTGCCACATTTTCCTTATGCAGTCTATCATTGATGGGTATTTGGGTTGGTTCTAAGTCTTTGCTATTGTGAACAGTGCTGCAGTAAACATATGTGTGCATGTGTCTTTATAGTAGAATGATTTATAATCCTTTGGGTATATGCGCAGTAATGGGATGGCTGGGTCAAATAGTATTTCTCATTCTAGATCCTTGAGGAATCACCACACTGTCTTCCACAATGATTGAGCTAATTTACACTCCCACCAACAGTGTAAAAGCATTCCTATATCTCCACAATCCTCTCCAGCATCTGTTGTTTTCTGACTTTTTAATGATCACCATTCTAACTGGTGTAAGATGATATCTCATTGTGGTTTTAATTTGCATTTCTCTAACGACCAGTGATGATGAGCTTTTCTTCATATATTTGCTGGCTGCATAAATGTCTTCTTTTGAGAAGTGTCTGTTCATATGCTTTGCCCACTTTTTGATGGAGTTGTTTGTTTTCTTCTTGTAAATTTGTTTAAGTTCCTTGTAGATTCTGGATATTAGCCCTTTGTCAGATGGATAGATTGCAAAAATTTTCTCCCATTCTGTAGGTTGCCTGTTCATTCTGATGACAGTTTCTTTTGCTGTGAAAAAGCTCTGTAGTTTAATTGGATCACATTTGTCAACTTTGGCTTTTGTTGCCATTGCTTTTGGTGTTTTAGTCATGAAGTGTTTGCCCATGCCTACGTTCTGAATGGTATTGTCTAGGTTTTTTCCTGGGGTCTTTATGGTTTTAGGTCTTACGTTTAGGTCTTTAATCTATATTGAGTTAATTTTTGTATAAGGTGTAAGGAGGGGTCCAGTTTCAATTTTCTGCATATGGCTAGCCAGTTTTCCCAACACCATTTATTAAATAGGGAATCCTTTCACCATTTCTTGTTTTTGTCAGGTTTGTCAAAGATGAGATGGTTGTAGATGTGTGGCGTTATTTCTGAGGTCTCTGTTCAGTTCCATTGGTCTATATATCTGTGTTGGTACCAGTACCATGCTGTTTTGGTTACTGTAAACTTGTAGTACAGTTTGAAGTCAGGTAGCATGATGACTCCAGCTTTGTTCTTTTTGCTTGGGATTTTCTTGGCTATACAGTCTGTTTTTTGGTTCCATATGAAATTTAAAGTAGTTTTTTCTTTTGTAATTCTGTGAAGAAAGTCAATGGTAGCTTAATGGGAACAACACTGAATCTATAAATTACTTTGGGCAGTATGGCCATTTTCACCATATTGATTCTTCCTATCCATGAGCATGGGATGCTTTTCCATTTGTTTGTGTCCTCTCTTATTTCTTTGAGCAGTGGTTTGTAGTTCTCCTTGAAGAGGTCCTTCACATCCCTTGTAAGTTATATTCCTAGGTATTTTATTCTCTTTGTAACAATTGTGAATGGAAGTTCACTCATGATTTGACTTTCTATTTGTTGATTATTGGTGTATAGAAATGCTTGTGCCTTTTGCTTATTGATTTTGTATCCTGAGATTTTGCTGAAGTTGCTTATCAGCTTAAGGAGATTTTGGACTGAGACAATGGGGTTTTCTAAATATGCAATCATGTCATCTGCAAACAGAGACAATTTGACTTCCTCTCTTCCTGTTTGAATACGCTTTATTTCTTTCTCTTGTCTGATTGCCTTGACCTCATAACTGGAAGTAAAACACTCTTCAGCAAATGCAAAAGAATGGAAGTCATAACAGTCTGTCAGACCACAGACAATCAAATTAGAACTCAGGATTAAGAAACTCACTCAAAACCACACAACTACATGAAAACTGAACAACATGCTCCTGAATGACTACTGGGTAAATAATGAAATTTAGGCAGAAATGAATAAGGTCCTTGAAATCAGTGAGAACAAAGACAAAACGTACCAGAATCTCTGAGACACATTTAAAGCAGTACGTAGAGGGAAATTTATAGCACTAAATGCCCACAAGAGAAAACAGGAAAGATCTAAAATCGACACCCTAACATCACAATTAAAAGAACTAGAGAAGCAAGAACAAACAAATTCAAAAGCTAGCAGAAGACAAGAAATAACTAAGATCAGAGCAGAACTGAAAGAGATCGAGACACAAAAAACGCTTCAAAAAGTCAATTAATCCAGGAGCTGGTTTTTGAAAAGATCAACAAAATAGATAGAATGCCACCCAGACTAATAAAGAAGAAAAAGGAGAAGAATCAAATAGACACAATAGAAAATCACAATGGGGATATCACCACTGATCCCACAGAAATACAAACTATCATTGGAGAATACTGTAGACACCTCTATGCACATAAACTAGAAAATCTGGAAGAAATGGATAAATTCCTGGACACATACACTCTCCTAAGTCTAAACCAGGAAGAAGTTGAATCCCTGAATAGACCAATAACAAGTTCTGAAATTGAAGCAGTAATTAATGATCTACCAACAAAAAAAAGCCGAGGACCAGATGAATTCACAGCTGAATTCTACCAGAGGTACAAAGAAGAGCTGGTACCATTCCTTCTGAAACTATTCCAAACAATAGAAAAACAGGAATTCCTCCCTAACTCATTTTATGAGGCCAGCATCATCCTGATACTAAAACCTGGCAGAGACACAACATAAAAAGAACATTTCAGGCCAATAGCCCTGATGAACATTGATGTGAAAATCCTCAATAAAATACTGGCAAACCGAATCCAGCAGCACATCAAAAAGCTTATCCACCACGATCAAGTCAGCTTCATCCCTGGGATCCAAGGCTGGTTCAACATACACAAATCAATAAACATAATGCATATATAAACAGAACCAACAATAAAAACCACATGATTACCTCAATAGATGCAGAAAAGGCCTTCAATAAAATTCAACACCGCTTCATCCTAACAACTCTCAATGAACGAGGCATGTTGGAATGTATCTCAAAATAATAAGAGCTCTTTATGACAAAACCATAACCAACATCATACTGAATGAGCAAAAGCTAGCAGCATTCCCTTTGAAAACCGGCACAAGACAACGATGCCCTCTCTCACTACTCCTATTCAGCATAGTATTGGAAGTTCTGGGAGATTGAGATTTTTGAAGGAAGGTTTGGGACTATTCAGTCTGGAGAATAAAATGTGAGGAATAATTTATTAGCTATATTCAAGAATAGAATTAATTTTTTTCCATACAAGGGAAAATAACCCTCTGTTTTCTAACCACATAGTGGAAAGAATTATGAGAAAGGCTTAAGATTTAGCTTGGCTAAGATGAATTTCCTGACATTCAAAATGGTTAAGTACTGGAATTGGTAATGGTAATGGACCAATTCTATGGAATCTCTCATTGCATTTCCTTAAGATAAGGCTCGATTTTGGTTTCAGAGTATTACAAAGTTTTAGAGACACACGTGATCATCTTATTTAGTATCCTCATTTTGCAAAGGCTTTGAAAGATTAAGCAACTGGTGAATAGCAAAGCTGGATCTGACACTCAAATCTGATTAATGTAAAATTGTCTTCTTGAGCAAAAGCTACACAATTTCTCCCTCTTTTCTAATACGTAGTTTTGTGTAAGAGATATATTATTTTAATAAAGAGTTTAATTGATATAAAATAGACACTAACAGTGGCATTTTTTCTAAATATTGTTTTTAAAAAGAGGTGATTTTTACCTTTTGGCCAAAAAATGAAGTGCTTTTTGTGTATTGTTTATATTTTATTCCTAGAAAAAGCATATTGTCTTGTACATGTTTACTTAACAGTTAAGAAACTTCATTTATTTTTAACTATTCATTAGCAGCAAATCCGCAGTTGTTAAACATGGATTTTCTTTGAATGCCAATTCCAATTGCTTCTTACTTCTCAGATGTAGGGTGTTTGTCTGAAAAATTGTTTCTGAGGGAAGAGTATGCTGAATAGAATTTGCTCTGATGACTAATACAAAAATAGCATGAGGTCTGGAAACAATTTAAATGTCTGCCACATATTCAGTTAGCCAGAGAAATGGTGCTGGAACTACTGACAATTTTAGGCAACAAAATGTTTTATCCAAAGAGAAGAGAATGTTATATCTTAAAAATGAAGTGATACCATTTGTTTCTTGTGGAAACAATGCCAATTTTCTTACAACTCTTAGTTTGGTGATTGTAATTCTGACTAAACAAAGAGTTCATACTAATGAAGAACTTCCTTTTAAAATTTATTTCAAAAATACTGTGACCCAAAGGGTATGGAACTCTATCTGAATACTATTTACTGAATGTAAAAACACAGTGGATAACACAATTTTTTAATGCCACTTTGGGATAGGGAAACATATAAAGCCCACATATCTGGAGATGCATCTTTGTACTAAATAGTCAATAAAGATAATACAGAAGGAATCATAATGTCTAAAAATATTGAATGAAAGGATAAATGGATTGATAAAAAAGCACTGGGCTATGAAACCAACAAGAATATCTAATATATGCCAAGAATCTTTTGGTGGTGGGTTTGGTTGGCCTACTTGATTTGATGGACTTATTTTCATAGTTGGCCAAATGACTTTTAGTAAACCACTTATGTTTGACCCTAAAAGCATTTCTGTAAATATAAATGTAATGTAAGACACACATTGCCCGTATCTCCTCTGGACTTGGTAGGAGTCAGCTTGCTTTTGTGAATCATGTCTCCAGGAACATGTAAAGGTCCAGACTCAGGCATCAACCCCACTGTGCTCCACATTCAGTATCCTCATTCCCCAATTTCTTGGCCCTCTTATTCTATTGCTTTTGAAAAATGATGGGTACATTACATGAAAATAATTAGTTCTCTTTTATTCCTATATGTATTGCTCCTATTTTCTTCTTCTTAGGCAATTATTTTACAAATGCATTTAACGTGTTCCTTTTCATTTGTACGTGTTTTTGCAAAATGAATGTTTTGTGAATGTATTTTAATAAGCAAATATATAGCAGTGAACACCCAGGTTGCCTCCAAATTGCCAGTATCACATATTACACTATAATAAATATTTTTAGATATTTTATGTAACAGTCTAAGAATTTTTGGAAAAATATACCTTCTAGGCTGGTCGTAGATTATCTGTATACTTCACCTGACTCCTACCAAGGCAAGAGTATAGACGCAGGCAATGTGTGTCTTACATTATATTTATATTTATAGAAATGCTTTTAGGGTCAAAAATAATTGGTTTACTAAAAGTCATTTGGCCAGCTATGAAAATAACGCTATCAAATCAAATAGGCCAACCAAACCCACCACCAAAAGATTCTTGGCATTATATTATATATTCTTGTTGGTTTCATAGCCCAATGCTTTTTATTAATTAATTTATCATTTTATTAATATAATATGTATATTTGTTTTGATATAATGTTTATTTTCATTAATATAACAAATATTTTTAGAGATTTTATGTTAACGGTGTAAGAATTTTTGCATATATATACCTAGGAGTAGAATGACTGGTCACAGATTATCTACATGTTTTGTTTGACTACCTAGTGACAGAAAGTGCTTTTGAAGCAGTATTTTAACCTGTCTTTTATAACATCTTTTGAGGTATAACTTGTATACCATAAATTCACCTCTTTGAAGTGTAAAATTCAGTGTTTTTTCATATATTCACAGAGTTCAAGCATCCTAATATGTAATTTTAGAATATTTTCATCACCCCATCCCCAAAACACACCCTATTCTCATGAGCAGTCATTCACTATTTTCCCCTAATTCCTGCCTCTAACACCCACTAATCTACTTTCTGTATCTAGATATTTGCCTATTTTGGACACTTCATAGATTTAGAATCATATAATACATGGCCTTTTGTGTCTTCAGTGTTCTTGCACTTAGCAGAAAGTTTTTAAGGGTCATCTGTGTGGTTGCATATATCTATATTTCATATCTTTTTTTTTTTGAGATGAAGTCTCGCTCTGTCACCCAGGCTGGAGTGCAGCGGTGCAATCTTGGCTCACTGTAATCTCTGCCTCCCAGGTTCAGGTGATTCTCCTGCCTCAGCTTCTGGAGTAGCTGGGATTACAGGAGCATGCCACCACACCCAGCTAATTTTTGTATTTTTAGTAGAGACAGGGTTTCACCATATTGATCAGGCTGGTCTCAAATTCCTGACCTCATGATCAGCCCACCTCGGCCTACCAAAGCGGTGGGTTACAGACGTCAGCCACCGCACCCAGCCTATTTCACGTCTTTTTTATGGCTGAATAATATTCCCTTGTATGGATATACCACATGAATATTTATCCACTCTCATCAGTTGATGGACATTTGGCTTTTCACCTTTTAGCTATTATTAATAATTGTGATATAAACTTTGGTGTACAAGCTTTTGTGTAAGCATATGTTTTCATTCATATAAGAGTGGAATATTTGGGTCATATGGTCACTCTATGATTAACTATTTGGGGAACTGCCAAACTGTTTTTCAAAGTGGCTACAACATTTTACATTCCTTCTAGCAGTGTATGAGAGTTTCAGTTTCTTCCTCACCAATACCTGTTTTTGTTTATTTTGTTTATTTTATGAGTCTAGCCATTTCTCTGAGTGTTAAGTGGTATTACATTGTGATTTTGATTTCCTGTTGGCTAATGAGCACTTTTTATACATTTATTAGGTATTTGTATATCTTCTTTGGTGAAATTATTTTATCAAAGTTGAGATTCCTGAAGGTTGTATTACGTCCCCTAAAAGCTTTGAAGTCTTAACTCCAAGTACTTTTGAATGTAACCACATTTGGAAACAAGGTCTTTGAAGATGTAATTAAGTTGAGATGAGGTCTTACTGGATTAGAATGGGCCCTAATCCAGTGACTGGTGTCTTTATAAGAAGAGACAAATTTGGATACAGAACACACATGGAGAACGTCATTTGATGATGGAGATTGGAAGGCTGTGTCTACAAGTTAAGAACACAAAGGGTTGCTGGCAAGCTATAGAAAGTCAAGGAAAGAGGCTCCTTTGACCCTTCAGAGAGAACATGGCTCCACTGATACCTTGATTTTGGACTTCTAGCCTTCCCAAATGTGAGAGAATAAATATCTCTTGCTGTAAGGCACCAAGTTTATGTTAATCTGGTAAATCTATTTTTTTTCTTTTGCTGATTGTTCTTCTGATGTCACGTAAGAAATTGCCTAATCTAAGGTCACAATGATTTACTCGTGTGCTTCCTTCCAAGAGTTTTGTAGTTTTGCTCTTATAATACATAGGTCTCTGGTTCATTTTGAATTAGTGTTTTTCATATGATCTTGGTCTCCCAGGAATTTTTGTAACCTTTGGCCCTTTCCAACTTTTCTGAAGAGGCTCTCTGCCTGCTCCCTCACCATGCTCAAGCAACTGGTACCAATCTTTCATATTCCTGGGTACCACTGTGGTTGCTTAAGTAAAAGATCAATTTTCCAGTAGGTCTTTTTCTGAAACTCTTTCACACTGCAGCTTGTGCAATAATTTAGCTAAGTGGAGATTTCTCTTTAGGCAATATTTTTCCTCAGTACTCTGAATAGGTTATTTTATGATAAATGTTCTTTGTATGTCATCTGTCTTTTCTTTTTGATTGCTTTTAAGATTTTTGTCTTTCAATTTTACTATGAAATAACTTAAAATTTAAATTTTATTGTTTTTATGAGTCCAAGGATTCATATATCTTGTCTATTTTTTCTTGGGTTGCATATATATTTATCTTATTGAAGCTACTCCTGATTATACACTGTCTGTTTCCCTATAGAGTTAACCACCATTCTGATTTACTGTAACTGTCTCTTTGCTTTTCTTTATGGTTTTACCACCATGTGTGCATCCCTAAACAATACAGTTTAGTTTTTCCTGTTTGTGAATTTACTATAAATATAATCAAACAATATACATGCTTTAGAATTTCCCTTCTTTCTATAAACATGTTGTTTTTAAGATTTATTTATGTTGCTTCAAAAAGCTGTAGTTCATTCATTTTCATGACTGCATAGTATATCATTTGGTGTTACACATTTATGTCGCTTGAAAACAGACATGGTCAAAATACAGTTTTCCTTTCAATATCCATATTAAATGTTTTCAATTATTTAGATTTTCTTTGATGAATTTCAATAAAATTTTATAATATGCCTCTTGGAATTATGTTACATATTTTGTTATATTTTTCTTTCATTCTTTGTATTTTTGCTATTATAAATTGTATCTTACACACATATTTTCTAGCTGTTTGTAGCTGGTATGTAAGAATGCAATTGATTGTTTACACGCTTAATTTAAAATTTAACTTTGTTATTGACTTTCAATTTATTTTCTTCATAGTCAGAGAGCATACTTAATTTAACACTTACCTTTGTTATTGACTTTTATTTTCTTTATAGTCAGAGAGCATAGTTTGCATATTCCACTTCTTTGAACTTGAAAGTGTAGTTATGTGTCACTTAATGATGGAGATGTATTTTGAGAAATGCTTCATTAGGTGATTTTGTCTTTGTGCAAATATCAAAGAGTGTACTTAGACAAACCTAGATAGTACAGCTTACTACACATGTAGGATACAATCCTTACAGCATGTTACTGTACTGAATACTCTAGGCAATTGTAACACAATGGTATGTATTTGTGTATCTAAATCTATCTAAACATAGAAAAGATATAGTAACAAACATGATATAAAAGATTTAAAAAGGTACACCTCTATTGGGCATGTACCATGAATGGAGGTTGCAGCACTAGAAATTGCTCTGAGTGAGTGAGTGGTGAGTGAATGTGAAGACCTAGGGCATTA
This sequence comes from Papio anubis, assembly GCF_008728515.1. Classification (NCBI taxonomy): domain Eukaryota; kingdom Metazoa; phylum Chordata; class Mammalia; order Primates; family Cercopithecidae; genus Papio; species Papio anubis. The sequence continues at coordinate 72,944,478 of NC_044985.1, read as the reverse complement.
CTCTACACTTTTATGCAACTGGCAGCATAGTAGATTTGTTTCACCAGAATCACCAAAAACATGTGAGTAATGAGTTGTACTACAATGTTAGGAAAGCTACGTCACTAGGGAATAGGAGATTTTCAGCTCCATTATAAACATATGGGACTACCATTGTATATATCGTCTACTGTTGACTAAAGTATTATGCAGTACATGACTGTACTTGTAATGGCACACATATATTCTGTTATAATCTCCCCAAAGGAAACACTCCATGTCCCACCTTACATCCAATATGGGTTTAAAGTTGCCCAGCTATCTCCTTCTAGACCTGTGGTTCTCAAGGTTGGTGGTGGAGGATGGGGTACTTCTCTCTAGGGGAATTTTGGATGTTTTTGAGAGCATTTTATTTGTTATAACAATTGAAATGACATCAAGTGGCTGGAAACTGGAGATGCTTTATTTCCCGGAATGCAGGAAAGAATTCTCCTATGTCCTGCTTGACTGAAGGTCTTGCCAGTCATTCATGTAAATGAAAAATCCATTTGTAATTATTTGA